>NC_056733.1:912989615-913006070 GCF_019279795.1 Protopterus annectens
AATCCCACTACTGAGTAGGTAGCCATGGAATGAAGTATGTAAGAATTGCTATTGTAGTCAATATTATGGATAGGTATATGTCTCAATATCACTTCATTTACTTCAAAGCTGCAGGTGTCCTTGTTGCGAATCAGCAAGCCTATGCAGATAGGCTGCTAAGGCTGCACCACCAGGCAGGTTAGTAATTATTCTGCATGTATTGTTATATAAAATAAGTGAGAGAGCCTGAAAGAAAGTGTTGCAGCCCAATAATAAAGGTATAATAAGTCTTGCTTAACCTCTCTGCATGTACTGTTATGTAAAATAAGTGAGAGAGCCTGAAAAAGAGTGTTGTAACCCATTAATAAAGGTATAATAAGTCCTGAATAATTCCTCTGCATGTATTGTTATATAAAATATATGAGAGAGCCTGAAAAAGAGTGTTGTAACCCATTAATAAAGATATAATACATCTTGAATAAGTCGTCTGAATGCACTGTAATATAAAATAAGTGAGAGAGCCTCTAGAAAAGTGTGTAATGTAATTAATAAAGGTATAATTCCTGGAGTGTGTCCGTGTCACTTTCTTCAAAATGTTGTTGTACTCTTGCAGTATAGAAATACTAGTGTTGTATTAAGCGCTGCCAACCCACACTTGGGTTGGCTCATAGAAAGTGGATGAAGGGAGTGCCAGTAGCTGTTAAGCATATATACAGTCCACAACTGTTGTTTCATGGCTGGCATGTACAGGTAAATCTGGCACATGAGTAGCTTGTTATTGTGTTCCTCAGAAATGTCAGTGTGCTGCTAGAAATGTAGGGGGCTGTTAAAATATAACTGATAATGTCACTGAACACATCCAGATATGTAGATATATAAATATAAATAAAATACATAAATACGTAGCAGTAACATCTGCATCGTGGACAGTTTGTATGTCAGATACAGGTCATGTATATAAGGAACTAGCAAAACCCATTTCACAACTTAATGGACATTGCCTAGTGTAATAATACATGTAGGGGATATACCTGCAGTCAATAGGAATGTAGTGTAAACTAAAAAGTACATATAAGTTGTTAATAGAGGTATCTTTTACACCCTACTGTATGTGCATAAACAATTAAATTCCACACCTCAATGAGTATGTCTAATCTCAAAAAATTTGTTGGGACATATGTCCTATTGGTTTATAAATATCTGCATTTACTTTGATGCATGTGCCCTGTTGAAATACCACAATCTTGGTGGGCTGTTGCCACCAATCAATCCTGCATGCTGTTGGAATGTCCACAATTGTTCTATATATGCATGTGTTATGCTTGCTGATCAACTGTTGGAACTCCGGTGTGTTGGGTTAATGGGAATATTACTGCATGCTGTTACAACTAATTTGAAATGCTGTTGGCTGTTAACCAACCCATATTGTCATTAAGTCCTCCTAAACATAGGACGTATGAGAAGGCCAGTCTCAGCAGACCCACCTGTCCCACCTCAGCTGGCAATGGCACCTGGCACCAGCAGGTCTGGTGCCCAGCTCGGGACCTCCTCCTCCATTGGCCCTATGCCACCTTTGGGTGGAAGCGCTACAGGGGATGGGGCTCATACCCCCCCTGCAAGCTTGGCCAGAGGAGGGCCACCTATCACCCTCCGAACGGTCTGGGCTGTGGTGCTTAGGGAGATCGAGCGTTCAGTCACTGATCCTCTACGCCAGCTTGAGGCATGTGTAGCATGACTCATGGGTGAGCCTGCCCCTCTTACGCAGCGCCCAGCACAGCCACCCTCTGGGCTGTGAAGGTGCAGTGGTGACTGCCCATGGGGGGGATCTCAGTTCCACTGTTGCCATCTGTGGGCTCATGGGCTTGAGATTTCCAAACATTCTTCCCCATCAATGGTGTTCACCCACCACATGTGTCATATTCCACCCCTGTATGCATCTTGTTTGTCTTGTCTCCTTACCTCCCCAACCTACCTCCCCAAATATACCTACTTCCCCTTCCCCACATTCCACTCTCACCTGAAAAAAAAGGGCAATCTGCTCCCACAAAGAAATTACGCCCCATACATAGCTGACCATTTTGCACACATGTCCGCTGGACACATAAACTGATATTTAATTGACAGTACAAGATACTTTGTTGTCCTCACCCCTCTCTCAGGGGTGGAAGGTTTCAAATTTCCCTCCAAATTTCTAGCATATGCAAAGCTGCTGCTGTTAAAGAAATGGACAGCTAAGGACCTTCCCGACACCTGTCCTGCACATCCTGAGCTGATTTCCCTACTGTCTTTCCCTCTTTGTGCCCCTTTTTCACCACTTTCCTATCTCCCCATTTTCTTTTCTTTTAAAGAAATGAGCGCTGGGGTTAGCGGGAGTAAGCACGTTTAAGCAGCAGTTAGCAGGTTTGCGCGAGTGTGCACGAGTGTGCGCAAGTGTGCGCTTAGCTAAGCATTGCTAAGCTTCACACAAACCCACACAAACCCGCTTACTACTGCTTAAAAGTGCCTTAGTCACCCTGCATGTGAGGGCCCTTGTTCTGCTCAGCAGCAAAATAAAACACCTCTGTTAGTCTTGAACCCCGGACCTTGGACACACTAGACTGCATGAAGTACCACTAAGCCACAGTAGATATACAGCAGGCTGCTGCTGAAATAGATATATCATGCATCAGAATGAGTGAATGTAAAGGAAAGATAGGAATGCCATAACACAAAACCTGTTCTGTGGAACTTTACCAGCAGTTGTTGTGAAATTCCATTACATGACTGTGATAACAGAACCAGACATTCTAGCAGTAAATAATGTTACAGCAGCACTTTACAGCCCCCACACAGTATCATAGCAGGACAATCACCACCCAAACATTCAAAAGACCTGTGTGTTCAGGGTCCAGCAAGGATGTAGGTAGGCATACTCAGTACTGGAATTGTCCAGTTTTCATGAGCATCCTGTGCTAATGTCAACAATAAAAAGCACCAACTGTGCAGAAGTGAGTACATTAATATTCACAGTATAGCAGTTCACAAACAGTTCATGTGCCAAATGAATACATCTCAATAACCACATATGTATGGCAGCTAAATGTATAAGTAGAAAAGAAACTACATACTCCCATGTATCTTATGTTAGCATTTGTAGGGGTGAGTACAATTCTACACTGACAACTGTGTACTGGAAGTGGCAACACTGAGGTCTGAGTACAGCATTCAAATCACTGGCTACACCCCTAGCATCAGTTATGAGAAGTATACCAACCTTCTGACTTACACAACGGTGTTCACAGCAAACAAGCATGGGCGCCACTTTGGAAAGGTGAAAGGGCTACGCCTACCTGACCTAGCAATTTATAGCATTGAGTTGCTATGACAGTGAGTACTGCAATTACCACACAGCAGGCTGCATGCAATTACCAAATGGTGGCCACCAATTGGTGCAGAGGCCATCACATGCACATGTGCAGATATCTATAAAAGCAGGCTGTACTTGCTGTCCACACATGCAATAATTTCATTGCAGCCACGGAGAGAGAGAGCGAGAGAGAGAGACACACAGAGACACAGACAGACAGACGGACAGACGACAACAGCAACAGCAACAGCAAAATAAGATATTAATATATATATATATATATATATATATATATATATATATATATATATATATATATATAAATATATATATATATATATATATATATATATATATATATATATATATATATATATATACATATATATATATATATATATATTAAAAAAATCAGATATAAATAAAAAATTAAATAAATAAACCACAGAACTAACAAATACAAAGTTTATTACAAAACACATGGAACGGACAAATACGAACACATACAAAGGAAAGGTATATAACAGCTATGTATTTACTGGCATATAGAAGATGTTTTTGAAGAGTACTCTACATACTTTGAATCATCCATATGTGGCAGCAGTATGTATCTATGCACAGATGCCCTGCATAACTACTGCCATGGAGGAATCAGTGTGTAGCTGTGTGCAGTGGGATATGACTGTGACATATGTAGTTCAGCATTAAATGTCAAACAACTGATCCATGTTATATGTGTTCTGTACAGTAGTGTGCACAATGGCTGTTTGGGGGAGTAGCGCATACAGTTATATAAACATGGATGTGACAGAGTAACAAATGCATGAAAGTCAAATTAATGTGTAGCTTAGCATTGGCAACAGCTGTACCAGGCTAGTATGCTAATCTAGCATTTGCAGCTATATATACACTCTCTAATATTACTGTGTGCTCACATGTGACACCTGTTCATGTTGCAGCAAGGCCCAACAGGTCAGCTGTGTGGCCCACGGACTTACAACAGTGTGGACTTTGTGTGTGTATGGCACACACATATGGGAGATCTGTCTGTGTCAGATATATTAGCATCTATACATGTGCATAGAGCAAGGGACATACTGCAACTGTTTGTGAAGGGTGGACATATATATGTTGGTGAAGGTTGTTATGTGCATATTTCTATGTCAGTTGTAGTGTGTGGCAAACAAGACAGCATACAGTGCTGGTATATGACATGTAGTGGTTAAACGCTCTGGGTATGATTTGTCAGGTTTGCAGTGTTGCAGCCAGTGAGGCCTGCTAAAGCTACATGGGCTGAGAACACCTTCAATGCATTCTGCACAACACTGAGCAATATTATTACATAACAGTATACCTCACAACCTTCGCATAATTGATATTCCCACCATGAAAGGTGGACTGTATATGTTTCTATATGTATATTCATATGTACACCAATGGATGTTTATATGTATCGTGTGTGTATATATATATATATATATATATATATATATATATATATATATATATATATATATATATATATATATATATCTACATATATATATATATATATATATATATATATATATATATATATATATATATATATATAGAGAGAGAGAGAGAAAGAGACAGGGTCATATTTACTGTGACAGATGCCTGATGACAAAGCCATGGACTCAAGCTCAATGTTGAAACTGCATTGGCATCCCTTCTGGCAAAAACTCCGTACCCATGAACTACCACATAGGTGGTAGTCTACTTAACACCGAACGTGTGATAAGAGACCAGACCATGGGACACAGGTGGAAAGTAGTCTCCCCTTTGATAATCACAGTGCCACACTAATCATGTAATCTGTCTATGTGGCACACCTCATCACAAAAGGTGTGTCGTCCAGGGAAATATAGGCCATTGTTCCCCTCTACCCATCATACATAAAACCCATTATAGAGTACAATACCCCATATGGTATGTATCTCACAAGACATCTACAGCAACTGGAAAGGCCACAGACATACCTCACAAAGAGTAATACCGGCCTCAAACAGATGCCCAATGCAGACTGTCTCACAAAACCACAGCTAGACTATGTTGCATACCGCCTACCCAGAGGTGACCTCTGCCTAACATACCAAGCTATGTCAAACCCAGAGCTGTTGGACATGCTCCACGTAAACAGATCACAATGCCTACAAGCTACCCGCTCTAGGGACCTAAACCTTGTCACCTCAATAGACAGAACATGCTGGAGTGATAGATTCCTATCTCAGAGACATCCCATACTCTGGAACAAACCACCTATCAATGGCAAACCAAGCTCCTCATTAGCAGCCATCATGAATAATCCTGATGATTGGATGGGAGATAGGAAATACACACCGGGAATCACCTCTGTGGCTCTGCTGGACAGGGGCACGTTAAATTAGATTACATGTGTGTCAACGGCCAGGGTAGCATATGACTAGGCTTCTATAGGCCCTAGGGCCAATAGCCTATTACCTACCTATGAACTGATACACACCCACATGTACTTGTTGCAATAATTGCTATGTGAGGTTGACTGAGTGTGATGGCGAATGTGTTGGTGAATGTGTCGAGGTTCTGTAAATGTGTGATAGCTTAGTGGGAAACTGTTTCCATCATGCTATTTTGTGTCCTAGCTCTGATCCCAGCAAAAGATGTGTATGCTATTGCTAGGCAGAAAAAGCAGTATGGCATACAGTCTGATGTAGTCCCTTGGTGTGGACTGGGGTGTGCCATTGTAGGCTAAAGCAGCACATGTATGCTTATTGATTGGTATTGCTGGTGAATCCAAATCCTGTATGAACTGTAGTACTACCTGAAGCTGTATGCCTAAACAGCACAGTATGGTGTATGTCCACATTGCTTGGAAACACTGTTATGTATGTTCCCAGTAGTTTTCACAGATTACATACCTCAGGCATAATGTTTTGTAAGTACTGACACACAGTACTGTATGGTACACAGGTAAAGCTCATCTGGGTTGCCATACCTTTGTGTCTTGGTTGTATGTGTGATGTGTGTGTGGGTATGCTTTTAACATGCCCTCGGTCATATGTGTGTTACAGGACATAAGTGCGTATCTAGCAACATGTATAGTCTAGTACAGCAGTATGCCACCTATACTAATGAATGTGCACGTATATTAGGCAGGGGTTTGCCAACAACTAGTGTGGTATACTGGTAATACTGTAACTGGACTTTACAATCATTGCAATGGATGACATATTTTTTTATGCATTAGCTTGATATATACCTCCTGTGGCTAGGTGGTGCATTGTGTTGTATACAGTGTGACATCTACTGTTGTGTAGTCTTACATACTGGTTTCCCTTTGTTGCTGTGCAGAATATGGTTTGATATATAGAGTGTGCCAGGCACCGTCAGGCAGTTGTGGTATGAGCACTGATATGTGGTATTGAAAGTGTGCATCCTCTGACAGCCAATAGGTTGCTATATATGGCAGTTCAGTGATATCTGTACTTTAGAATGTTAAGTGTGCCACATGACTTGCTCACACATATTGTTTCATTGTCTTCCAGGGTCATGGCTCACCATCGCAATCCGACATATAACCCAGCCGAGGATGAGCAGATCATGACCAGCCTGGTTCAGCACTACGCTCTGCTGTTCTCAAGAACCAGTAAGGACCAGCATGAGCAGACTGCACTGTGGCAAGATGTTGTCCATTGGGTAAATGACATAGGCATGCATAACCGAACATATGAGCAGGTACGCCATCACTGCAGTGATTTACTTAGACATGTCCGGCAGCGTGTGTCTGATGTCCGTAGACAAAAGGTTGCCACAGGTGGTGGGGTAGCCATCCATCCCCCCTTACCAGAGTGGAGGAGCTGCTCCTCAGCCTGGTGGCTCCTGGCCAACTACAACAACAGCAAACATGTATCATCATGGAGGTCGGAGCCACCCAGCGAGTTGACACGCAGCGTGCAGGTAACATGGCATATCTGTAGACTACTATTACCTCTATTGGTAGATCATGCATATGTGAGATGTGTATTGTGCAGTTAGAAGATGTGAAGCCTGGTGTTGTGCAATACTGATAATTTGGAACATTATCTGTAGGCCTGTGACTGTCAACCATTGTACTACTGTAAGATTGCAGACCCACAGTAGCAATGCCACAGTTGTTGCCACTGCAAACTGTCTCCTATCCTTGTAGGTCTGTTTGGTGTGACAGCAAGGCAGCAGACCTATGCTGGTGAGTGTGTTCTACATTTAATATTGCATGATATATGTGCATGTCATAGGTGAGGTGTAGGACATGTACACGTAACACACCTATGCATAATGCATGCTGTGCATGTTTGCTGTGACACTATGCACATCCCAGTAACGTGTGTAGCTGCCTCAAACACATGCAATACACAGAGCATCCCACACAATTGTTGCAAAACTGTAGTGGACATTGGATAGGCAGAGTCGATACACATGCACACAACATACACAACATTGTCATACGCAGTACACATTAATATGCTACACATGGTGTATTCAGACACACGCTGTAAGGTCATACTCCAGTATCCTAAATGTCATCCACACAGCACACATAATATACCTGAGGGGTAGGGGCCTATCATGGGTCTGTGTGACACTCTGCAACACATAACACATTACTGTTAGGCAATGCTCCCTATTGGGCACCTTACAAACCCATGTAACAACTGGTTGTGAAATGGTGAATGTAGCCATGGTACTGCAGTTCAGGTACCGCATGCTAGGTGCCAGTCTGGCACACATTAGTAGCCTTGAGTGACCACATGATGCTGCATGATGATGGCTCATGGTACTACACCGCATCCAGTTACAGTAACCACAGTACTACACATAGCATTCATTGCTATGCACTTCACTGTTGTGTGTGTGTGCAAACATATGCACCTATACACAATATGCATAGCAATCACCATTTGTACAAAGTGATACATATATGTCTTGTAATGCTATGGAGTGTATAGGTCACATGACACACATTGGGTATGTGTGGTGTTTAATGTTGCAGTTGTGTTGTAGCATGCCATGTCTTGGCTGGCACTGGCATGTACACAATATGTCCTACACTCACCATAACCACCGTACAATGACTATGTTGAGCAATGGTATTCCATCAGGTATACATGCACCACTCATCTTGTGTGTATACATAGCATGCATGTGCTAAACCTGTGTCCACAATTATCTGGTAAAGACACAGACGCTCTAATCAGAAATGGATATCTATGTGACACACAGATACACATGCAGCCATGGCATGTATACCTGTGAGTGATGGTGCACAGGACATTGCAGGCCTTTCAATACTTGCACAGCAATGTTGTGTCCATGTACACATTGCATTCCAGGTTGAGGCCAATCACTGAACAGCAACACGCATGCATCAGAGCCATGTATACTGTTATTAGCAAGGACTGTCTATACCCGCACTGCATGCTGTTGAGCAACACACATCCTGCATGCTGACACATTTGATAGGACTGTTTGGCTTGTGATACTTTACCCCACCATCAACCACTATTTAATATGTTCTGGATTGGTGGTGTGTGTGTGTGTGTGTGTGTGTGTGTGTGTGTGTGTGTGTGTGTGTGTGTGTGTGTGTGTGTGTGTTTGTGTATGTGTGTGTGTGTATGTTTAAGTGAGGAGTGTATTTGTGTGCATGTGTGCATGTGTTCATGTGTTCATGTGTGCATGTGTCCATGTGTCCATGTGTCCATGTGTCCATGTGTTCATGTGTGCATGTGTGCATATGTATATGTGTGCATGTGTTCATGTTTTCATGTGTGCATGTGATCATGTGTACATGTGTGCATGTGTTCATATGTGCATGTGTTCATGTGTTCATGTGTACATGTGTGCATGTGTGCATGTGTTCCAACATCATGTACAGGTCATAAAGTGTGTTTCCTGTCTTCCTCTCACATGTGATGAGGTCGGGCTGGTTCACTGCAGCAGGGAACCTGATGTCACTGAGCAAAATAGTGATGATGAGGATAGGTGTGTTGAGGCACAGGCATGTTTGCCAGGGTCTGTCGTTGGGACACCAATCGGCAGAACACAAGTTTCCACCCCATCCATGCACACAGTCATACTGCCAATACATCCATCACCAATGCCCTTAGCTGAGGGACAGTGTACAGTCGGCATTGGTCAGGACAGTGTGGTATCTATGGCACATGCATCCTGACACAGCAGCCATACCCAGATGTCTGGAAGGGTACCACATAGGCAGATGTCCAGGGGTTCTCGTCAGAGCACTGCTGCTCATCATGCCCCTGGCAGACGTGCCACAGGTCTTACAACCTCATGCATGTTCCAGGCTGTCATGGAGGCACAGGCACGTATGGAATGGTACACCAGACAGGGACTAAGGGCACAGAGGGCACATAACACTGCTGTAATTGACAGTATCCATGACCTAGCAGGTGCCATCCGTAATTACACTGAGGTCACCGATAGATGTTGGGGTGAGACATTAGATGTCCTCCTCAATGTCATGTCCATGTGTCAGGACAGTGCGGGATGGTTGAGACATCGTCGTGGATGTATGCCAGTGACATCAGCAGCTGGCAGTCGCAGTGGATGTCCCTCAAGCCACAGCCGCTCCCATAGTGCCAGCACCAGCCCCAGCCATGTTGGGGGTGGGCTGCCCATAGACTGTCCTAGAAGACCACGTGCACGTGGCTCTGGACAGTCCCAGCAGGGACCTGGTTCCAGTGTACATCTGTCCACCTCTGAGGATAGTACCCAGTCTGGCTTAGTACCTGATACTGTCAGTAGCACACATGCCAGGCACAGGTACCGTGTCCGTGGCCAGAGACAGTGATCTGTAAAGCCTGGCATGTACAGTCTGTGGCTGTCCCACAAATCCCCATATATGGCAGCCACATGATGGAACTGTGTGCATGCAGACACACACACACACACACACACACACGCACACACGCACACACACACACACACACACACACACACACACACACACACACACACACACACACACATAAAACAGACACTTAGGGCTAACACATACCCGCACACATTACATCAGCATTGGCCCATAGCAGTACTCTTGACCCTCACACACACACACACACACACACACACACACACACACACACACACACACACACACACACACACGCACATACATGTCGATTGTATGGCTCAATGTAGGCCTCTGGCAAACCAACAACACACCCTGTGCATATGATGAAACCTGTGCCACCTCCTGTCATCTGTAACATTGATGCAGGAACAGGCTACCATGGTGCTGATGCACAGGGTGACTTTCCAGCAGTATAGCAATGTTAACATGTTATCAGCTGTAGAGTGTAATGATATCCTTGAAGGTGTAGCTGAGCGGGCATGATGCATTAAAGCTATAATTGGCAATGTAGTATTGTTTACACCAGTGTTATTTCCAATAGTGTATTGTGCGCCCATGTGTCACTTGGCTGATGTGTGTAGTATTGGCAGCATGTGTTAGAGAGTGGACAGTACGTGTGGGATGTGTGTAGCACAGATTTGCAGTTGTACATTTGTGAACATGGTGGAGGTGCACTGTCTGCATGTACATGCATAGTGGGCACATGGGCAGGGTGACATGCCCTGTGTTACACAGTAACACTGCATAGATTCTATTGATGACCAGTATGCATTGCACTACACACATTTTGGAACGTGAGTACACATGTGTGTATGACATGGTTTGACACTATGCTGTGGATGATACTTTTACTATCTGTCATTGTTTTTCATTCTGGTAGTATACATAACCTCAACAGCCTGACCATAAACAATTGTTAGATGATGTCTTGACAACTGACACACAGATGTAGAACACACAGTAACAATTGGATCCTTCAGGTACTATACTATGCCAGTAGCCAGTGGTATTTACCTGCACCCATTCCTGAGACCACTCCTGTTTGCCATATAGCTCTCTTAGGTACAAGCAATCACAGTAGGGATATGCCCGTCCACGTCTGGAAATGCATACTGTGGCCTATAATGCATTCTCCAGAAGACACACACATCCTCCACAAGGGTATCATACAGACAGATACCTGTTGTCAAATCCATGCTGTAAAGCTATAAGCCAACCAGAGCATAGTCATCCACCTTTACGAAATATAGTATCCCCACAGTACCACATAGGTAGTAGCCACCAGCATGTTGAACAGGTACCGATGTGTACATGCAGCCAAGTGTTATGTCATCTCTACTATGGTAATCACATTTTCAAAGGTATTTAGAAATCCCTCACTGGATCACATAAGCAATAAGGGGTCTGCATGCATATCCACAAAGGTTTTTGTACACCTATAATGAATAGCCATCATTGACAGACTTTGCTGCATTTGAACAGGTCTATAATATACCTCAGCCATAAACCCTCACTCACACAATTCAATAGAAACCGTAATGAGTGTGTGTGACACGGATGACCTAGGCCAAGGATCACTGCAGTGGCTGGCCTTGTCACAAGCATACAGATGTGACCTAAGGTCTGGAAAGTGGCAGCACACTCTGGCAAAGATGACAGATGTGTTCATGGAGAAAGCAGGGTTACCACCTATGAAATAAGTGATGTCACATGTATGTATATGTATTTGCCACACAGCTAGCTGACGTGCAGTGCACATACTGTTGTCATACTGATATGCCATACAGTAGTAAAATGCAAAATCCACAACAAATTGACCAACAGTGTCACACACATAGAGCACACACACTCATCAAGAGCAGGATTCAAACCCCTATCTAACTACTTCATGATACTAGAGGAGTACGCATTAAGACGACATGCTATACACATTACTGGGAGTTGTCTTTTCAACGGGTATATTTCTAGGATGGTGACCTCATCACACTAGACAAAGTGGGTTACATTAGGTGACATTAGGTGGGCTACATAGAAGGAATGTCTAAACACTTTGGCCATGTGATCATCAAAGGAGAGTTTACTATCTACCTGTGTCCCCAGGGCCATAATGAATTTCTCTGTGCATACCGGATTACCACCTATGTGGTAATTTGTGTGCACTTTGTTTTATCCAAAGGGAATGACTGCATTCTTTGGCATTCTGCTTGAGGGCATTGTTTTGAAACCAGGTATTTGTCTCTGTAAGACCCTTCTGGAGGATGTCTGTGTCAGCCGTAGAGTCGATTATGGACCACAGTTAGCAGTCATCTGCAAACCTGTTCAAACATACTCCTCCCATGCTTGCCTGTACCTCTGAGCAGTATCTACTGAACAGGTGGGCTCCCAGGACCAAGACCTGTGTGATGCCATTTGTGACTGGTTTAGAGTTGGACATGGCACCCGCAACCCTGAACATGTGTGTTTGATCTATGAGCCACTTGGTCACCCATCCTGTGACATAGCTGTTAATGTTCAAGCTGGTAAGCTTGTCCATGATGACAGAGTGGGGAATGGTGTAAAAAGTCCTTAGAAGTCGGGTGGGCTGTGGACTACTTTTCACCTCCATCTATGTCCTTGGCCAATTGTTTCAAATAAGTCAACTAGGTTTAGGAGGCAGGATCTGCCTTTAACAGAAGCCAAGTTGATGGAGTCCAGTGTCTGGAGGTCCCCAATGTCTCTGTTTATGTGTTCCATGATAATTTGCTCCATAGCTTTGCAGACCAGGCTGAGTAGACATATAGGGCAATGTTTTCCAGGTTCTGTTGTGGCACCACCTTTGTGGAGCTGGATGACTGTTGGTCTATGCCATTCTTTGGGTACATAGCCTGTGGTACGATTGAGTCTGGACAGTGAACGTAGGTGAGGGTGTAGTTCCTTTTGGGGCTGGTGTAAGATGTAGCCTGGGACACCATCCAGGCCCATTTGGTGCTATGTTCTTAGCTTTGGAGAGGGCTGTCTTTACCTGCATGTCCATGAAGTCTGGGGCTCTGCATTCTTCTGGGATGAACACAGACCATTTTGGGGGTGATGGGGGGGAGTTTGCACTAAACCTGTCCCCCAGGATGTGGGCAATGTAAGTCGGGTCAATGTATTTCTTGCCATTTTTCAGCAGCTGACAGCATATTTGGAAGTTGCCACCTACATGTTTGGTATAGCTAATGAAGGCTTTGTGGTTGTTATTCTTACATTCCTTGGCAATTTGTCTTTAGAAACTGGCCTTGGATTATTTTATGAGCAATCATTGTTTCTTCATAATAATGATCACTGATGCCTTTCCTTTTGTGAAGTTTGCTCTATCATATGTTCGTTTCATCCTGCTGTTGTCTAGCTTATTTATGGGCGACGACCACAAGATTGGTTTATTATTTTTGGAGGAGTGCATCTTGGTTTTATTTGGGATGTCTCGATCAATGCACCCCTGTAGATGCTCATAGGATGCACTTTTAAATTCTTCAGCAGATTGTATGGCATTATCCTATTGCAAGGGGTCTTTGGAACTTTCCACTTTGGTCTTGGGAAGTGTGCAGTTTGCTTTTGAAAATGTCTCCACAGTGGTTTCATTGACTGGTGGGGGGGGGGGGGATGTGGATGTCCAGTGTGATTACTTTATAATCTGATATTACCAGTGAGGGAGTTATTTTTGCTGTGGTACACTGGTACCCCATGTTGGTGATGATCAGGTCCAGTATGTTGTCACCTCTAGTGGGCATGGTGAACAGCTGTTCCAGGGTGTTAGGGTTTTTAAACTCTAGGAAACACTGGTCAAAGGACATTAATACCGCAGTAGTTCTCCCACTCAATGTTTGGGTAGTTGTAATCTCCTCATATAATGGTGTTTGATGGGACCTTTGTATTTTCCACTGTTCTCAGAACTACTGAGTGAGGTTCCTGAGACAAGGTAGGTGATCTGTAGCAGGCTACAATCTGATAAGCAGCTTTGCCCAATCTTAGTTGCACTTGCATGGTCTCCAAGGCCTCATGCTGCCACTAAACCTAATAGAATAAGGTATCCCATCACGGTAAATGGATACACCCCTTCCTTTGATCATTTCATAGTGGTTTTGGGTCCGAAGATCAGAGGAATGTGAGTGTTTATGTGGAGCATGTCCAACAGCTCTGTGTTTGACATAGCTTTATATATTGGAGCAGAGAACACCTCTGAGTAGGCGATATGCAAGGGAGTACGGCTGGGGCCTTTTGAGATGGTCTGTGTATGGCATGTATTTCAGGCCACTAATGCTCTTTGTGAGGTATTGCTGCAGGCTTTCCAGTTGTTGTAGTTGTCTTTGTAGAGGTACATAGCAAAGGGCGCTGTACTCTATGCGCGTTTGTAGTGAGTGATGAGTAGAGGGGAACAATGTCCTCTTCTATTCCTTATGAGACACCTTTTATGTTGTGGTGTGCCACATAGGAGGATTTCCTGACTACTGTGGGAATGTGATTATCACAGTTGTGTCCACTGTCCACCTGTGACCCAAGGTCTCCTTGTCACACTTTTTCAGTACTTCAGTATACTACCTCCTATGTTGTAGTTCATGGCTACAGAGTTTTTAACAAAGGGGGTGACAATACACATTTTGGCATTGAGCTTTAGCCCATGGCTTTGACAACAGCCATCTGTCTCAGTGAGGCTTTTTTGTAGGATGTCCACATCTTTAGTGTTTACAATTATGGCTCCTAGTTTGCAGTCATCTGGAAACTTCAGTAGCCACAGACATTCCTTGTTAAAGTTTACTTCAGAGATGTAGATACTAAACAGGACAAGAACCTGGCCTGGACCCTGTGGTACTGCACTCGTCACTGGTCCAAAGTCATGCATGGAGTCTGCTACTTTCACAGTGTGTGTTCTGTCAGTAGGCCTGTTGGCAACCCATCTTGTGACATAGCAATTTATACCTCGTTTAGTGGGTTTATCTATATTTACAGAGTGTGGGGTGGTGTTGTAAGCCATGGCAGGATCTACATAGGCTGTGCAAACCACCTTACCCTTGTCTGCAGTTCTGGTGTGCCCAGTAACTGTGTCATCTATCAGGTTAAGGATACACGATCTGCATTTACAACCCAACATGGATTTGTGGTCAGGGTTTGGGGGATTACAAATGTATTTTTTTATAAGTTGTATGCTGATACATTCCATGGCCTTGAAGGACAGGCTCATCAGGCTAATGGGGCAGTAGTTACTGGGGTCCGTGGTGTCTCCACCCTTGTGTAGTGGGATAACCGTCACTGTGCACCATTCAGCTGGCACAAGGCCTAAGGTGTGGCTATGACTGGTGAACATGTGAGTAAATACTGTCCGATTGTGGTGCCTGTTCTCTCTGTGGTTTGTGTAGAACACAGCCTGGGAGGTTATCTGGTCCCATGGCTGCTGTGGTACTGGCTTTGGAGAGTACTTTTTACCTGTGCAGCCGTGATGACAGCAACTTTGTAGTCTTCCATTATAGTGATGTGCTCTTTCATGGGTGAAAGGGTGGTAAAGTTAACCCTGATCCTGTCTGCCAGGATGTTGGCAATAACAGTTGGGTCTGTATATTTAGTGCCATTTGAGCTGTAACTCAGAACAGATCTGAGTGTTGCCATGACATTGACCTGTCTGTTGTGCAGAGATCTCCTGAGTAGACAGTATGCAACAGAGTACAGATTGGGTTAAATTCAGTCTTGTTGCATGGGGCAACTGTTTGAGGCCAATAATCCTCTTGTTGAGGTACTTCACTGGTCTTTCCAGCTGCTGAAAGTGCCTAGTCCGAGTCATCACAAGTGTGTTGTGGTACTCTCTGATGGGTCTGATGACTGATGAGTAGAGGGAACCTCCTTTGACCTACATGCACAGACCTTGACAGTTTGTGAGAACACATTGCATGATATACTGACCACTTTGTGAATGTGTTTCTGGAGGTAGAGATGACTATCCACATTTGTCCATAGATCCCTTATTATCACCTCCATATTTAGCCTAAGTGTGTGAGCATGCCTAGTATGACCTTTCAGTATGTTGTTGCCTGACATTTGCTTCGTTTATTAAAGTGTGTGAGCATGCCCAGTATGACCTTTCAGTGTGATGCTGAATGAAATCCACTACATTTCTTGATGTGTGTGAAGCACGCCCTGGTATATGACATTTATAAATATATGTATTGTGTGTGGAAAATCAAGTTGTAGTCTTACAGGGGCCTAAAAC
>NC_056733.1:913006570-913048887 GCF_019279795.1 Protopterus annectens
ATATAAGTCATAGTGCACATGGGTGTAAAAGACTTGAGACGCGCTTCCCTGGACTATATAACAGAGACAATATCGGCACCGAGCAGATGCCCGTACAGAATGAACCAGACGGCAGCCTGAGCGGCACTTTCATTATTGCAGCGAATAGAGGACAAAATAGCGAGCAGCGGTAGACCATGGCTTTGGTAAATTCACAAGGGTACAATATATATATGATCTGGCACTGGAAAAATGACAGTCCTATTGCTTTGCCTTTCGGGACTGAAGCTGCAACGCTATCCCCCCCTCTGGGTTTTGGACGCGATCAAACCTCGTCCACCCTCACACAATGGCTGTTTTTTTTTTTCAGCCTCCAAATATTTTGTTTTCAATTAAAATAAAAGATTTTATAATATTTTTAAATATCATTTTAACAAACTATATACCATCTATTTCCACCATTAATACCGGCTTTCAATTATATATACTTTGTATGTTATTAAGCAATGTAAATTAACAGATCCGGTTATCTAGAATACCATCAATTGTTGCGGTGTCCAATAAAGTAACAGCTGCAAGGATTATTTACCAATGGCCTGGGATAGATTCATAGTTCTTTGACAATGGTTGTTTTAAAGGCAACATCAATCTTCTAAAGCTTCCAAGAAAACAGAACAGAATCCAAACATAAAAGGGTATTGCTGTTCAGTGTTAGAAGCCATAATAAAAACACTACTCCACTCTCCACAAGTTCTCCTTACCCCAGAGAACATAACTATAGCATTATCACACAGACAATGACCGCTTTCAATAAAGTCCAGGGTTTCACTGCCTACTGCATGTTCAAGCCCACTGTATTAACTCAATCACTCCAATGGAGCTCCAGAAGTCTGCACTGTAACTTCCAGTGGGCGGAGCCCAAGCCTTTTGACAGAATCAAATTATGTCCTCACATTTCCTGCAACTGTTCGTATCTCTGAAGCCATAGTGATTATGAAAGAAGTGTCAATGGCAAACCACCTTCGGAAAAGCACAGAAGCTGTGTTTTATAGTGGTAGTATTCTACAACTGCGTTGGGTAGCGTCTTGGAAATGAATTAACTATAAAAGTCACAATAAACACAGTAACCTAACCTTAAGCTTTAGGCAATATTTTGTAAAACCAACGTTACCAATATCCTCAGCAACCCTCTGGAATTTATACACACACACACTGTCAGCAACATGTTGTTCATCTAGCTGAGAGCTTTCATATTAGGATAAGGAGTTCTGTCTGTGTTACTTGGTTGTTGAGATATTTACTAAAATGTGAACATTAAATCTATATAAATGAATATCATAAAAACATTTAATATCCACTTACCTGCACTAGACAGAGGAGAAATATTAATGCAGATGAGTTTGTCATTGTGTAAGCTTTAAGATGAAATATTTAAAAACCTTGTACATAGCATGGTTTTAGAATTATAGATGCAAATACGAACAAGCAATATTTGATGCCTGGAGGTGTCAGTAGGAGTTAACTACAGATGCACCTGGAAGTGTCACTCAGATGTAATGAGTTAAGATGAAGGCACTAAAGGTGGCAGTCTCTTCACATTCTTAAAGTTTCACCTCCAGACTCGTTAGGCAAGATAATGAACTGGAAGTACTCCACATCCAGTTTACTATCAACAAACCTCAACATAGCTAACTACAGAACTTCCTCAGACTCCTCTCAGCCCACACCGCATACCTAATCAGTATGGAGTACCTATATGCATTAATCCAAACATCATTCTCCTTGGAGACATAAAACTACCCCTCGTTTAACTGGTAGGCTTAAACATCCTCAAACATGCATGCCCAGAAATTTCTGGACATACCCAATAGAAAACTATCTGGACCAGCAAGTCCATACGCCAACCAGGAGAGATAAAATTATGGACTTGGTCCTTACCAGTACGGGGCAGCTTGGCTGCACACCAGTTGTAACTAATTTCCTGTTCAAATCAGACCACAAATCAGTCGCATTCATATAAGACTGAAGCCAGAAGCGTCTTCCAATACATCAGTATTTGGAGATTGTTTTAGTAGAACAGCCTTGGCATAGAGTTATAACCTGGCTAAATTCAAACGCCTCTTCCATCTGGATGATCCCACTGCTTATCCATAATTTTTCACCACCAAATTCTATATACATTTAGCTGCAGGAATGCATTTGGCCCTCACAGAAATAAATACAGTGCCAAATTTAAAAACAACCCCCTACTCATTGCATGCAAAAATAAATTTAACTTTCAAGACACCAATAATGCTTTGCTGACCTTAATAAGGAACTCTGACCTTGGCTGATTTGATCGGGGGCCAGATAGGAGATTAAAAACCAAAGTAGCCCATACAAGAAAGGATGATCCTCAAAGTTTTCCTTAATCATGGCAGAAATCTCAAAACAATGATCAGCAATACACAGAGGTAATAGTACAGGATATCACATACTCTAGCCCAGAGGGCACTGTCAATTAACTAACAGACAAATTTAGTTCAAACTTGCTCCCCCCTGCTATATCCCAAATGACATATCTACATCTCCCCTTCAAATCTCCAAAGAAAACAAGTCATCGCCACTTTATCCAAGGCCAACAGCACCACATCTATGGGGCCGTATAACATACACAGTTGCCTACTGGTCAGCCTGAAACATGACTACTTGTCATACCTCCTCTACAGAGGTCATTAAATATCTTCCAAACAGGCTTGGTATCAAACAAATGAAAGGCAAAAAAACAGCCATCTCCTTCCACAAAGTCTGCAGACAACTGTGCTCTTGGTGCCATCATAAACTCCTCTAAGAGGGTCTTTCCCAAACAAACAGCTGGTGTCAAGACTGTGGACAAACTATATTTCAAGAAATCATATCCTTCTGCAAGCATGACTTTCCTTGTAATTATCATCACACTGACAACACACCCCTGAAAGTCAGGGATCTGGGCACCCATGTCTCAATGAAGTGTCTTAAATCACACACATTCACTACTGCAAGGTTGCCCTTTTTCATTACACATTATATATCTAAAAAGGCATGGCACAGGTCTAGGAATGTACTCATTCCACTGCACTCTGCTCATCAGGCTAATTAGAATGCCCATTCATTATATACCTTTCCAAACACTTGTCACAATCAGAGTGATGAAAATGTTTACACACACACACGCACAGCACAGCTCTACATCAAAAATATATGCAGATAATCTCAAAGCATTGTCCCTCTTCTCAGTATCATACAGGTTACCAAGGAGCAACCTCTTCCTCGTGTATAGAGCCTCAGACTGCATCCTGTCGGAGTACACATTTGCAAGTCCAACGGTAGCATCAATGCCTGCTCAAGGGGATCTTGCATCTCTTTTGCAACATAACAGAACATGTGTGTGGAGGGTAGGTATATCATGGAGAACACCTCTTCCATTAGACAGTCTTCCACTCTACATAAAGTGAAGTACTTCTCTAACTCTTAGAAAATAATCTGGATGACTGGAATGGAAACCACAACTTACTCCTGGTTTAGCACCCATCTCTCTCAAGGATAGGAGCAACAATGAATGTCTCAACATATCCTTGGTCTACCCATCTCTAGGTTATCCATACACAAATATAAGGGCTAAAAACTACATCAGGAATGCAAGACTGGGCTTCTCAAGGTCTTCATAGATCAATAACACAAGTTAAGCACCTATGAAACCAAACTATGTCAAATTAAACACACAAGCCCTTTCTTATATCCCAGAGATAAGGTCTAGAAGATATGGTAACAAGCAAACAAAACAGATAAAGAAAGGTTAATCAATCTATATAACCCAGCATTTTAATCATTAGGAGAAACAAATTAATGGACTTCCACAATACATCAAACCAAGAAAAAGTACAATTGCAAGTTAACCAAATTATTGGAAAAGGCCAGAAACATACCAAAATGCCTATATAAAACATAAAAAAATCTCTCTCTTTCCCCCCAAAGAACTTACAGATTTCATCCAACTTCTCACCCACTCACTATGCCATCAAACTCTAACCCAAGCTCAAGTCCACCTGAGTTATCTCCAGTCTCCTCATACCGAAGACAGAACTGATACAATCCCACTGACAATCTACCAAACTCAGGTGATCTGCACCCTTGGTTTATACGAGGGCCTGTGAAGGCCTTTTAACATACCCACCAACTCAAATCTATAACCTGTTTCTGCAAAAATTAAATTTCCCCCCAAAATATGGAAAGCTGTCATTATTACTGTGACGTCCCCACAGTGGGCCTTGAATCCTCACTACTGACACTGGAGGACGGTCACTTGGAAAAAAATGGATACACCCAATATTTCCAGATGCAGCTCTCTGCATCAAACACAAATTTTCCTTAAGAGCACACGGGGAGCATACAGTCCGGGGTCTGGATTTCTTAGTCTGTTTCCCCCCAGGTCCCCAACAAGACTGGACTCCCCACTGACACAGCTACAAAGCTGAGATCTCAGCAGAGTGTCCAAGCCAAGTTCTCCAGTATCCTCTCTGTGAAACCAGTTCGTGTCCCTGCTTCTGACAGTTAACACACATGCTCTGAGATTTGATTTTCAGACACACGCACCCACCTGGGAAAGGCTGGTACAGATTTACTAGCTATGCCCCCTTCTGCCTAGACTATAAGGTAGTTACACTGCCACCAGACATTCCAAAGCCAGCTACTCTAAAGCTCTTACAAGGGTACCCAATTATACGGAGTGAAATTAATATTAATACAAATGGTAGTCTGACCAACAACAAGGCTTCCAGAAGCAGCTAGAGCCGTCACCAAATATTTACAAGTACTCTCAGAGATTAAAATATTCTCTAAAAGACCAGCCACAATGAAAAGTTTAAATATATTTAATAAGAAAAGAACATGAAAATACTAAAAATATCTATTTCAAGTAAACACCAGAGTTTCAATCACAGAAACTTTTAAAATAACACAGACTACTAGATTCACACAGAAACAGAAAACAGTACCTAACTAATCTCACTATATTTTCCCGACTGATCTAAAAAGAATTACTATTCCCTAGTTTACTTACTAGAGCATGGCAAAATGAAGTAGGCGAGGGGTTCCTCTCTGTCAGGTTCCAAAACTAGACTGCAATGAGACTTCAGTCTCTTCTAGTATTAAATATCAATTTTTGTCCTAGATTACAGAATAACATCACATGCATCTGGTCATCTGACTTCTGGCTCCCATACAACTCCTTTGGCTAAAAGATGCCAAGATTTAGCACATATGTGTTACAATACATATCTCAAGTTTTGCTAAAGTTTATTGCAGCATCTGTAAGCTGTAAAACAATTTTAAAACACTTCTGCTCTTCCTACAGAGACCAACAAACCATACTTTTCACAGACATTGTGTTTCTGGCTTCTTTCAAAACTGAGAGATATCTTTATGGACTAGACCCCGTAATTTAATTTGGAACATTTTTCAACATTATTTATTTTGTTTTCCATTTGTTTACCGGAGCTGCAGCTGTATTGTGATTAACCTCTTTTCTTCCAGTATTCTCTGTTAACATACATATTTAATTCAGTTACAATACAGTCAGGATCCACCGTTGGTGCATTGTTAACACAAGCAATTTACAAATACATTTTTTTTTTTAACACAAGCATCTGTACAAATCAAATGAATTGTTAAAAATAAATATAAAAATGGAGAGACGGCAAGCACTGCAGTAAACTTAAACCTTTAATAATAAATGTGTGAGTTTTCACGTCTGCCTCTGTGCTTCAGACATAATAAAACTTTTAAAACCAGATATTTAAAATATAACACAAGAAACCTTACAAATGTTTTACATAAGTTAAGTTGTTTAGATACGATAGTGAATAGTAGCAACATAAATAGCTCAGTTTAATGAATGTTTTATGTTGCATATTTTGTGCATTTTACCTGGAACATTTTATAAGATTGGGAATTTTATTTGTATATTCATTTATATCTGCAGACAACATTACTGTGGAAGTAATTAACATCGCTAGGCGTATGCGTTTAAATGGACAGTTCTGATTAGTTTTTAAAACGTTTGTCTGATGAAGTGTCAAGGCAGATGCAAAAGTGCTCCCGTTTATTATTAAAGGCTAAAGTTTACTACTGTGCTTGCTGTCTCTACGTTTATATTTTCTTTTAACAGTTCATTTGAATATATGTGTATGTGAGAGTTGGCTTCATTCGCTCAGTTGAGGAGTTGTTTGTTCCTGCATCTGTAAAAATCAGTTCAATATACAAATGACATACAATACAAAACTTCCAGCTAGTTATGCTGGTATAGGCTGCACATCCACTACCCTATGTGTCATAGAGCTGGCAATACCTCATACAGTTACAATTATAACCAATCCCACAGACTAAGCTCATTACTAACATTACAGTAACACAAACACTCAGTAAAATTATTTGAGAAGTTAGCTTACAACCAACCATATCTCTGAACAATTTCTCTCCTCCTCACATCATGAATTTTGGGTTACCAGAGCATAATAGCTATCTGGACACAAAGTGGTATGGGACAAAGATAAATTCACAGTTGTAATACTTATTGATCTTATCAAAGCATTTAACATGGCTCATCACCTACTGGTAAATTCACAGTTGTAACATTGATTGGTCTTTTCAGTGCATTTAACAAAGCAGACCACCTACTTCTCTGCACTGCTCTCCTGGCACAGTGTATTAGCAAGAAAGATTCACAATGGTTCCTCATTTTAACTTTTCCACAAAACTTTGGCTGAGGAGAGGGAGCCAATTTTTACACAAAGTATACCTGCTCAGGTGAGCTCCCCCAAGGCTCAGTTCTCTCATTCCTTGTGTTCAATTTATATACACTTCCTTTAGACATCTCTTTCCATCATTCTTTCCATAATGGACCCAGTCTCCTATACATCACAACTGGTCCAGGACAAAATTAAAATCAAATTTCAACAGCACTTTCTATCTCTTGCTAACTGACTTGGTTTCATGAAACTACCACTACACTCACATAAAACAAAACAAGAGTCTTCCAAGATGGCTGCACACTATTTCAAGAAAGTGGTGTGGTAAGTCTGTTCCAGTTTTGAGGTGATGGTTTGGTTCATGGCTGAACACAGATCAATAATTTGATTACAGCTCTCCCCAGTGTGAAAACCGCAACTGTGAACAAAGTCACTAAACGCTAACAAATTAAATTAAATTCAGTTACTGGCTGTAATTACACTGCCTGAATAGCAACAAAGAAGAAATATGTAGAAATAACACAAATATTAACCAGAAACTTCTAGCTGCTCAACATAAAGTAATTCAAGATTCAGATTTGCTGCATGAAATGCCTTCTAGTAATATAAAGGGGAAAAAAATCAAATGCACTCTGAGTTGTTCAAAATAAGTGAAAACTGAAGTCAAATAACAAAAGGCTGCAAAAAACAGAAGTGTTAACTAATTATTCAGATGAACTGAAAATTCCAAAACTAGAGGCTGAAATAAAGAAAAGTCTGTCTTAACAGGAGGCTTCACAAGAACAGTTAACAAAAAAAACCCCACTAAAGTTAGAAGACAAAGCATGCTGAGAAAAGAGTTTTTTTGCTATACCTGAGAAAGTGGAAGGAACAGATCATCCAACTTTTATGAAAATACAAATAAGCAACTGGACTAGTGTTCCACAGCAGGATTTATTGAGAGGACACACTCAGCATGGTCCAAATCTGGCCACAAGCAAATGGCCAAGACCTATATTAATAAAGATACAATCATACCAGCAGATTGTAACAGCTCCTGAAAAAAAGTGGCAGAACAGAAAGTATTAAAAATTAGGAAAATTAGTGTTCGTTGGAAATCATTCACTATATACCAGGCAGAAGAAACTAGTTTATCCCAGCAATCAGGGAATGTCGAGATGCCAAGTAAAATTCAAACTGCTGCATCCAGCTGTCTTCAGGATTTTTTTTTTCTGGAAGATCAAAAATATTTTTGGATACAGAAAGGCCAAGGATGGAGAAAAAAAAAAAGGAAAAAAAAGTTTAACCAGCAAAAACTGAGCCAATGAGTAGAGGGGGACACTGCATCTCTTTCATCTGACGATAAGGGAACTTAAGAGAGACTCTACCATTGAAAGACTTCCAATTGTTCCAAAGGAAAAATGCTTGAGTGACAAAAAAAAAAAAAAAAAAAAAAGCACAGAAGCAGACTAAAAAAAATCTGAAGTACTTTTGATTTGTACCAGAGTCTGGTGTTGGGAGTTGGAGATGACCAGGAAGTTGACCAACAACATTGTGAAATGAATGAATGAATAAATGGAAGATTGTAAAGCCTAAATCCCATGCTATACAAGTAGACATGTGAAATGTGGATTTACAAGAAGTGGGTAAGAAAGACTGAATTTTGTTGACTGTGTTAAACTGGTGGGTGGACTGTAAAGCATATACTGTACTTCACATATGTCTAGAAGGATACTGACGGAACTTAAAAAGTAATAAGCAAAACTTTTTGTTCTTAATAACATTTGTATAAAAGAACATGAGATAAAAGTACATGTTATATTGGAAATCATTTTTCTATTGGGTGCTGACAAGACTATTTTAAATGCAAGATGGGGGAGTCTAAAATATACATCACTGTTTAAAGATAGTAAACCAATAAAGTAATTTCTCCTACTTGTAATATCCAGTCTTTACACTGTAAGTGTGTAAGAAATGCAGGAAAGAAGAAAGTTAAAAATAATGCAATATAACCCTGGGCTGCTGGGAAGGGGGATGTAAAACTGTAATGATCACATTATATGCAGAATTAAGATAATCTCCCCCATTTTACAGGGGCTGATATTTAGACTGATGTCGATGGTTTAAGCTGTAAACATTTTTAAAACAAATATGAAAGTCAGAGAAAATTATTAAATGTAAAGGAAAAAAGTACTTTTCCAAACAGTGTGTTCCAATTGAAATTTGCAAAGATTCTTTTATGCATCGGCAAACTTATTACATTTTTTTTCTGTCATTACAAACTATTTTTACTTGGAAACAAGCTGTCTGCAGGTGGAAGCAATTAACACAGTGTGCTGATAAGAGAAAAGCACAAATTACACTGTAATTAACATATAAAACAAATACTGACAAGCAGTTCAGTAAAACATAACATGAAGTTTGAAACTTGTATGAACTGAATAAGGCAAGTTGTTGCCATCCCAGAAGCCTTAATACTTACATTTTCCAAAGCTGGCCATCAGTTATGCTTATTGAACACAGGCAAGCTATTTATTCACATTTGGGAAGGGTATAGAGATAAAAGGACAGAGAGCAACAATATAAGTGAGAACACAGCTTGCAACATGCACTTTAGCATGGGTAATCTTTAATTTTAGAACAGGCAATACTTGTGTGTGCAGCAGTAAATTTGGGACAACTGTTCCCATCTGAAGGAGTACTCTATTATAATATGGACCGTATAGCCATTATGATAGTCGTGCGTCGAGCTGGCACCTCGGCACCATAAAAATCTACTGCCAATCATTAGCGGACTAGAGTTCCACTGTGGCAATCCCTAACCAGGAGAAGCCGAAAGAACAAGCCATTATGATGGTCATTACCCCACCAGTTATACTAAACAGTTTTTTTTAATGTACATTCTTAACCTTTAGTTTGCATATGCATACTAATGTTTGACAGGCTGATTTCTTATGCAGATGATTCTTCTCATCTCCATTTGTGCCTATGTCACATTTTCAAGACTTTTTCCTCAATGAAAACACTCAAAAAATGTTTTCAGAACCCTAATTTCATTTTAACTTACAAAGTTATGAACATTTGTTTTGAAAAAGACATTTACCCCTCCAGATAGGA
Organism: Protopterus annectens; assembly: GCF_019279795.1. Lineage (NCBI taxonomy): Eukaryota > Metazoa > Chordata > Ceratodontiformes > Protopteridae > Protopterus > Protopterus annectens. Next base: position 913,016,410 of record NC_056733.1, read on the forward strand.
ACAGCTGCCCAAAACTTGTTGGCTATACCCACACATACTACCTTAAGGGTACCTATGCCAAAGCACATGTTAGAAACGGTGTTTCAAAGGCAAATGCTTGATAGACAGAAAAATGAAAAAGGGTTTCACTGCCAGAGTCTCTCTACGAGCTTTGTTATTGACAGGAGACTGAGAAGCAGAGGACACCTGCTTACTGGCTCACTCTTTGTTGGATAAACTTTTCTGTTTCCTCATTAGCCTGTTCTGCATTAAAAATGAATTTGATTATTCAAGAAAAAAATATTCTGATAATAGGTAGATGCAACAACTTGAATTTCAGACCTACCTCTCAACATCCCCTATTACTGGGATAAATTTGCTTCTCTTCTGCCTGGGGTACAGTGAATGATTTTTCCACCAACACTCTGTCTTCAATTTTTAATATTTTTCCTTTCGGATGCGATCGTTTCAGAAATGGCTCTACCTGCTGTTATGAATGCATATTTACTAATATACGTATACATCTTGGTTGTTTTCTTATGGCCAGATCTGGAATATACACATTGTACCCCATACCCCATCAATTAAAAAAATCCTGCCATAAAGCATCAGCTCAGATGATCATTTTTACTTTCATAAAATTAATGCAGTATATTCCTTACGTGTCCTGTTTTTCTCTGCATATTAAATCTTGCCACTCTGTTTTCTAAACAGTTCATCTTGGGAAGCATCCTGCACAGACGGCCTTTTCTTCATTGCAACCTCTGATGTTTGTTTGCAATTTTGAGTTCACCCGAAGAGCTTCTTCTATTTTTCCAGTTTTTTGCTATTCAACTTTATATTATACCTGCAATTTTTTCCACTTATTTTAAACACAAGTGTATTCATTCAATTTTTCCTTGAAATTACCGAAAAGATGTTTCCTGTATCAAAGCTATACTGGAGCCAGAACTTCGAAATCTTCAGCAGTTTTACCATGCTGAGAAATTTAGAATCCACAAAGCAGATCTTCTGCAATGATTATAGGAATTAGTTACTCTTGATCAAAGTTACCATCAATGATCTTTTGCTATTGAGAGGTAAAAGCTGCTACCGGCGTCAACATTTTGAACTTGGGAATGTCAGACTAAGGTGTTGAGGGATAGATGGAAATCAGGAATTGGTCTCCCGTGTTTACGCTTCTTTGGTACCTAGGAACGTGAGGGGCAAAATCCTAAGGCCCACTTCTGTGCAGAGGGACCATTTCTGTGATGGCCCGGCCTAGTTGGAGCCAACAGAGGAAACCTGTTTGTGAGCCTCTATTCTTTGTTAAGAGGAGGAGCGTCTGGCAATGCCATTTGAAAGGAGGAGGCAAAGGTATACTGGGGGAAATAAAACCTGCTTAGCCACCGTGGTTGTACTTGATATCCAATGCACCCATCTGTCCCTGGGTAGCAATTAAACTCCAATTTTTCTTTGAAGAATTGCTGAACCTTCTCCCAAAGGTGCTGCCAGGCACAAGAACAGGCTCACAGCGAGCTGAAAGGAATAGAGTCATTAAGGTCTGCTGCAGAAAGGACTGACCCACCTGCCAGAGCCTGTGCAGGAGAACTCCTATTTCTAGGCCTGCACAGAAAGAGCCCTGAGCTCTGCCTTATACCATGTCTAAGATGCCCTAAGACTTGGGAATCATAGAAAAGGAATCGTCCACCCTTTGGTGACCAATTTTCTACTTAAACTTTTGGAGCTCTGGACCTGCAAAAAATCTTTAACAGTCTGCACTTTAGACTTGGGCCTTGTCTTCCACATTTTCCTATAAGAACTGTCTCAACAGGAGGGACCAAGATAACACGTCAGATTGTAGGGAGCATCTGCAAAATCCTTGTTTTAACATGTTCGAGACGGATTCCTGATCCCTCAGCCAGAAGCGTGCCTCGCGGGGCAATGACCCATTTGTGGCAGCCACCCTAGGCGAGCCTGTACAGCATCAAAACCATTGCAAGGAGTAGCTTACCCACCTGTTCGAAGTATACTCGATCTTGCGCAACTCTTTACAATCAATTGCTACCTACTGCCAGGCATGTCAACCTTAGACTTCAATTGTGAAAGGAGATAATTTTTGAGTGACTTTCAACATGTGAAACTGGCAATTCAGAGACCCCTCATAGCAAGAGTAGAAAAGTACAGACTTTCTTTCCCCCCACCATCTATCCAAGGGCCCTAGCCTCCTTGTAATGCACAGGAACCCAGGATTTTTTAACAACAGGAAGCCTTAACACCTTTAGGCCCCACTGGCTAACAGTTTCTACTGGGTCTGCCTTAGGACTTTCTTAAAGATACTTATGAGCTTCCAGGCACCCCTGCCCAATACCTATCCGACAACTTGCTGGGAGCAGGAGGCAAAGAATCAGGATTAAGAGAGCCTCTGTAAAAGCATCTTCCCTACATCCATTGAAACAGGAGGTGTAATTGCCAGCCGAGGCCTATGCTGAAGGTAAAAACAAAATTCCTAAAGCACTTTTCCTGGAATCCAGAGATTCCTGAGCCTTCCACTTAAAATGCTCCCTCATGGAATGAAAGAGTTTCTGAAAAGAAAAATCCTCTCAGGAGGGAGTAGCAGAAGGGAGTAGAATCATCACACATCAGAATCACAATAAAGGAAGTACTCCCTTGCAGAGTCTTCAAGCTAGAAGAGACTCTAGAAACATCACAGAGCCTGCTCAAAACCCCCAGAAACTCCAGAGCTCACCTAGGTCTCTCTGCTTATCAGGAGGCGCAGACCCCTAATAAAATAATCAAATCTTCTGCCATTTTAAGCATACATGCTTCTTGAGGCATTTGATACCTACCAGAAAGGAGTAGGGGGTAGCACCAACTGAAGCTAGGCACCTGGCCTGCCCTGGGAGAAGCCTTTGAAACAGAACAGGAGAGGCCCTAAGCCACATAGGAAAGGAGGAATTATAGTAACCTGAGAAGCCCCCCTCAGCCCTGACTTGGCATCTCTGAGGCCACATCCTTGCAATAATAAGGGTCCTCACCTGGGAAGACAACAAAGAAACCTCCAGGTGGAGCCACGGCTCCACCGACACCTCTAAAAAGAACAGAGCGTCCGGTACAGGCAGTGACTCTTTACCTAGCCTAGGAAGCTTAACTTTGCCTTGTCCTTGCGGCACTTGAAGGCGGGCAGTGAGGAGCATCCGTTGGCATTTTATAGTTGCACCGCTTCCAACTAACCTTGCACCCAATCCAGTACCTTCCTCTTTATAGTGCATTTATTAAATCTAGCTTTTACAAGGCGACAGCCAACCTGGCGTAAACAGCATTGATACTCAGGCCTTCTAAGCAAAGGAATACCAAAGGTATGAGTAATCTCTATCTTGGTATCTGTTTCCCACAAGAAATGCAATTATTGAGCTTTTTTACCACTGACATCCGGTAAATGACTGAGGCAAGAAAAAAACTACAAAATATTCCTAGCAGAATTACTTATCAACCAACTTTTTGAACTTCGGTCTGAAACTTCTAAATCAGAGAAAATCTCAGAGCATAACGCGGCGCTTACAAATGCAAAGCTTCTACATGGACCATGCGGCCAAAAAAAGACTGAGGATATGGCGTCGGTCATGCGCATTTTATACCCTGGCGATCGTCTCAATTGATCAGTCAAATCCTGACACGGCGATCAGCCCTGTCACCCCCGATATTCCGGGCCGACCGAGGACAGCTGGACTACCCGAGGAAGTGTAAGGACTGCAGCAATGTGAGATGAAAAGGAACATCTAGTTTATCCATGCAATCAGGGGTGCTAAAGGATGCCAGGAAACAGAGTGAAGATTCAAACTGCTGTATCAGAGAGAAACATGTCTTCAGGATTTTTTTTCTGGAGAGATCAAAGAAATATTTTTGGATACAGAAAGGCCAAGGATGGAAAAAAAAAAGGAAAAACAAAGTTTAACCAGCAAAAGCTGAGGCCAAGCCTGAGTAGAGGGGACACTGCATCTCTTTCATCTGACGATAAAAGGAACTTAAGAGGGAGACTCTACCAGTAAGAAGAGACTTACCAATTGTTCCAAAGGAAAAATGCTTGAGTGACAAAAAAAAAAAAAAAAAAGCATGAAGCCGACGATAAAAGATCTGAAGTACTACTGAGTTTTGTACACCAGAGTCTGGTGTTGGGGAGTTTAAGGATGACCAGAGTTGAGGCCAACAACATTGTGAAATGAATGAATGAGATAAATGGCAGATTATGAAGCCTAAATCCCATGCTATACAAGTAGACATGTAGAAATGTGGATTTACAAGAGTGGTAAGAAGGACTGAATTTTGTTGACTGTATTAAACTGGTGCAGGTGGACTGTAGAAAGCATATACCTTTAAACTTCACATATGTCTAGAAGGGATACTGAAGGAACTTAAAAAGTAATAAGCAAAACTTTTTGTTCTTAATAACATTTGTATAAAAGAACATGAGATAAAAGTACATGTTATATTGGAAATCATTTTCTATGGGTGCTGACAAGACTATTTTAAATGCTTCCTAAGATGGGGAGTCTAAAATATACATCACTGTTTAAAGATAGTAAACCAATGAAAACTAATTTCTCCTACGCAATATCCAGTCTTTTTAACTGTAAGGGTGTGAAAGTGCAGGAAAGAAGAGGTTAAAATAATATAACCCTGGGCTGCTGGGAAGCGGGGATGAAACTGTAATGATCACAATTGTAGAATTAAGATAATCTCCCCATTTACAGAGGCCCCGATATTTAGACTGATGTCGATGGTTTAAGCTGTAAACATTTTTAAAACAAATATGAAAGTCAGAGAAAATTATTAAATGTAAAGGAAAAAAGTACTTTTCCAAACAGTGTGTTCCAATTGAAATTGCAAGATTCTTTTATGCATCAGCAAACTTATTACATTTTTCTGTCATTACAAACTATTTTTACTTGAGGCCGAAACACTGTCTGCAGGTGGAAGCAATTAACAGGTGTGCTGATAAGAGAAAAGCACAAATTACACTGTAATTAACATATAAAACAAATACTGACAAGCAGTTCAGTAAAACATAACATGAAGTTTGAAACTTGTATGAACTGAATAAGGCAAGTTGTTGCCATCCCAGAAGCCTTAATACTTACATTTTCCAAAGCTGGCCATCAGTTATGCTTATTGAACACAGGCAAGCTATTTATTCACATTTGGGAAGGGTATAGAGATAAAAGGACAGACAGCAACAATATAAGTGAGAACACAGCTTGCAACATGCACTTTAGCATGGGTAATCTTTAATTTTAGAACAGGCAATACTTGTGTGTGCAGCATAAATTTGGGACAACTATTCCCATCTGAAGGAGTACTCTATTATAATATGGACCGTATAGCCATTATGATAGTGTAAGTTAAAAAAATTAGAAGAGCTGGCACCTCGGCACCATAAAAATCTACTGCCAATCATTAGCGGACTAGAGTTCCGCTGTGGCAACCCCTAACCAGGAGAAGCCGAAAGAAGAACAAGCCATTACGATGGTCATTACCCCACCAGTTATACTAAACAGTTTTTTTTAATGTACATTCTTAACCTTTAGTTTGCATATGCATACTAATGTTTGACAAGCTGATTTCTTATGCAGATGATTCTTCTCATCTCCATTTGTGCCTATGTCACATTTTCAAGACTTTTTCCTCAATGAAAACACTCAAAAAAAATTTTCAGAACCCTAATTTCATTTTAACTTACAAAGTTATGAACATTTGTTTTGAAAAAGACATTTACCCCTCCAGATAGGAACAGCTGCCCAAAACTTGTTGGCTATACCCACACATACTACCTTAAGGGTACTCAAGCTATGCCAAGCATGTTAGAAAATTGTTTCAAAGGCAAATGCTTGATAGACAGAAAAATGAAAAAGGGTTTCACTGCCAGAGTCTCTCTACGAGCTTTGTTATTGACAGGAGACTGAGAAGCAGAGGACACCTGCTTACTGGCTCACTCTTTGTTGGATAAACTTTTCTGTTTCCTCATTAGCCTGTTCTGCATTAAAAATGAATTTGATTATTCAAGAAAAAAATATTCTGATAATAGGTAGATACAACAACTTGAATTTTAGACCTACCTCTCGACATCCCCTATTACTGGGATAAATTTGCTTCTCTTCTGCCTGGGGTACAGTGAATGATTTTTCCACCAACACTCTGTCTTCAATTTTTAATATTTTTCCTTTCGGATGCGATTGTTTCAGAAATGGCTCTACCTGCTGTTATGAATGCATATTTACTAATATACGTATACATCTTGGTTGTTTTCTTATGGCCAGATCTGGAATATGCACATTGCACCCCATACCCCATCAATTAAAAAAATCCTGCCATAAAGCATCAGCTCAGATCATTTTTACTTTCATAAAATTAATGCAATATATTCCTTACATGTCCTGTTTTTCTCTGCATATTAAATCTTGCCACTCTGTTTTCTAAACAGTTCATCTTGGGAAGCATCCTGCACAGACGGCCTTTTCTTCATTGCAACCTCTGATGTTTGTTTGCAATTTTGAGTTCACCCGAAGAGCTTCTTCTATTTTTCCAGTTTTTTGCTATTCAACTTTATATTATACCTGCAATTTTTTCCACTTATTTTGAACACAAGTGTATTCAATTTTTTTCCTTGAAATTAATGAAAGATGTTTCCTGTATCAAAGCTGAAACTTGAACTGCCTTTTGCGGAACAGCAGCAAGATTCCTTCCAGCCAGGATTTTTTTCTTCCCCTTTTCTGGATGATATTTTCTTAGCAATGAAAAAAACTTGCAGAAAGTGTCATTCATGCAATGTAATTACTAGTTATTTATTTTTTACATTTGTTGACTGGGAATGTCTGACTGAGCTGAAGCCCTTTTACAGCAGAGACCAGGGGAGAAAAGCTCCAGTAAATACATTATAACATTTTGTCATTATTACAGGTATTATACAGGTGGAATAAGGCAATCAGCTAGCAGACTACAAGATAATTTTTGAGAATATGCAGATTACATTTTATCATAAATACTAGAATTATATATAAAAAAATGCAAAAAAACAAGTAGATTATAGTCAGAGCATTTTTAAAAGTAGTTCTTCGTATAAAAGAGCAACATAGGAGTAGAATGTTAATTTTACAATCAAATCAAACAGGATGCAAAAAAAGTATCAGAGAGAGGGGAAAGCTATTGACTAGTGGAGTGACGTAGAGGGTTTTCAAGGTGGGTTTGAGCATGGACAGATCCATTTCCTGTTGAAATATTCTTTTAGAGTTGGTTTAAATTTTTTTGGGATGTGAGAGTGTTTGAATTTTGTGGGGAAGTTTGTTCCATTCAACAGAGGTGTGGTAGCTGTATAGGCTTCACCCTGCTTTAGATTTTGGCTTATAGATTTTTAAGAGGTCTTGGGAAGAGCTGCGGAGGCTTCTTGAAGGAGTATAGTGAGAGGATGTTAATAATGGAATTTTACCCAAATGGAAAGCTTTTACTGACTTAGTTGCTCATTTCCTTTTTTCATGTCAAGAGATCCCAATCAAGCTGTTGATCAGATTCAGCCATCTTGGAGCCAGTAAGCGCACTGCCTGGATGCCAGGAATAAACAAAAATACAGAAGACCTGGAAAGAAAATCAGCTACAAAAGTGAGAAAGAAACACCGACTGGGGAGAGTTCTACAGCTGTTCAGCAAAGGGTAATACAACCTACAGACATGAGTTCCAGTAACCTACAGGAAGATACAAGACAACTGTATACATATCTGGTTAAAATAAATAACATCGATGGAGCATACTGACACAAACAAAAGGCTGGAAAAATAGAGGTCGAAATAAAGAAAAGGCTGGCTGAATATGAGACTGCTCAGGAAGACGCGTTTCAAAAAATAGAATTAGAGGACAGAGCACATAGGGAAAACCCTAGATTTTCAGCTATACCAGATAACCTGGAAGGAACAAACTGCATTAATTTTATGAAAACACAAATAAGCAACTGGACTGGTATTCCACAGCAGGAGTTGCTAGTTGAAAGGGCACATCATGTGTATGCTCCAAACCTGGCTATAAGAAAGCCACCTAGACATTTAATAGTAAAAGATGCAATCCTACCAGCAGGAGATGATTCTGACAAAACTGTGTGGCAGAAGGACAAAGTACTAGAAGTAGGAAACAGCAGAGTGTTTGTGGAAAATAATTACTCATTGTACACCAGACAGAAGAGGAGCAAATTTATTCCACTACTCAGGGGAATGTCGAGATGCAGGGGTGAAATTCAAACTACTGTACCAAACTGTATTCAAGGTGTTCTTCCCTGGAGGGGAAGAATCATTTTTTGATTAAGTACATGCTAAGGAGGAAATACAAAAGTCTGTCCAACAAAAAGTAAGCTGTGATACAGAAGGATATTCTGCTTCTTGTTCTTCTGGTAATAAAGACCAATGAGGGACTGCAACTGTGAAACCTTTCCAAATTTTTCAACGGAAAATACTGGAGAGAAGGAAGTGATTACAACACTTGACTAGAATTGAGAGTACATTGGAAATGAAGCAGATACAGGATTTTGGAGATGAATAGTAATAAAACCAGTAAGTTAATATGGAATTTCAATGCAATAATTATATTTGTGAATATGACAGAACATAAAACATATCTGGAAATATTGGACTTTCAGGGTCTGTTGGACTTGTGGGGGACTCTAAAGCATATGCTCTACTTCATGTCAATGTTCAAAAAAGAGCTTTGGGGTGGGCAAGAGAAGGAGAAAGTTAAAGTAAATATTTTTTCTTAAATAGTACCAATTTTGTGGCATGTGGTTTTCTTTACACACTATAAAATATTTTTTTAGTTATTTTTTAAGTGCAACGGGGACTGTACTGTTTTTTTCCTTTTCTTTCTCCATTCTCTTTCTCTCTTCTTGTTCAGTTTTAAGAAATGTAGGCACTGCAGTGTGTATAAAACTGGTTAAAAAGCATGACAAAAAGAAACATTAACATGCTTATTCTCATTCTTGTATGGGAAAATGATTGTATTGAAGACCTTGGATTGATTTATTGACAAGTTTTGAGAGAGCAAGTAAATGACAAAACATTAAATTAAGGCTTTTTTTCTAGCAAATACATGTAAGCTCGGTAACAATTTTACAACTGTTTTTCATGTTTCCACTGTAACAATCTGATAAAGAGAAACCGGCTGCCTGGTTCTCATGATTCCATGGAGACAATCTGATAAAGAGAAACTGGCTACAGTCTGGTGGAGAGTGACTGGCTAAGAAAATGAGAGGAACCGACTAAGAGATAATGTTCTCTGTAAGCATTCAGGGGCTTTCCCATGATAGTTAATGTTCTCTGAAAACATTCAGGGGTTTTCCCAGCTGGGAAAGCTATAAAGATAAGTCAAAATCAGTTGGCACTTACTATAAGCACAAGCTGCACCATGCATCTTAGCATGGATGACCTTTCTTTTAGGTTAAATCAAGTCAGAGTGTGGCTTCAGTCTGGGATTTTTGTTCCTATTAGGAGGGTAAAACTTCAATATTTGAAGGTGTAAATAGTTGTGTGTGCTAGCATTAAGTTAATAGATTTTGGGGTATTGGGAGTGTGTGTGTGTGTGTGTGTGTGTGTGTGTGTGTGTGTGTGTCTTAAGGGTTTGCAATAAAACAATAAGTCTTATAAGATGTAACCTAGGGACGAGAAAAATGTATACAAGTTCAATCTGCCAAACAGTTTTATGTATACATGCATGCATGCAACACAAAAGCTGGAACTAAATATTTAACAAAAAGGTGTTGTGTATATATAAGGGGGAATAACTTTTTATTACAATGATGCTTTCTTTAAATGTAAATGGCCTCACAAATAAATACAAGAAAGAGTGACAGTAATGAACTATATTAAAAATAAAAAGTACAAATAGCTATGTTACAGGAGTCACCCTTAGAAAGGACTGAACATGTTAATTTGATAAAGGTTTTCAGGATGGTTATTCAGAGGAATACCTGGGACAAGGGAAAAGAGGAGTACTTATATTAACTGCAAAAGGAGTTCCAATAGTGATAGAAGAGGATACAAAAATAATGACAGTTGTGAAGTGCTAAGGAGCTAATGGCAAGGGAGGAGGATTACACTGGCATGTATTTATATTCCGGTTAAAAATGCTGTAATGGAACTTAAAAATTTCTTGGAGAAATAATCAGCAAGGAATATTACTTACAGGCGGGGAATTGAACTTGATTTGCAGCAGTGAAGATTTGTGTGGGGACCCAGAAGGAAAAATATAACAAAAGGAGGTAGATTTTTGGAAGAAATTTATGAAGATATATTTGGCATGGAAGATGTGAGATTCAGTAATAGGAGTTAGGAGTGAATTTACATATTCTCCAAGATATGAAAACTGGGCTAAGAGCTGTATGGAAGAATTTACATTTCACAGAAATATGTGCATTCAACTAAAGATCTTAGATAGCCATCCAATAACTATTATTTCGTGGATCATGTGACAATAATAAGCTAAAAAATAAAAGCACAGGGTAATTTGAAATAAAATGAGATACTGGTTGTTTTTTCCACCTATCTGTTGAAAGAGAGGAATTTAAGGAATGGAGTAGTGGAGATTATTCAGGTGCTATTAGAGAGGACAGAAACTTCTTCTTGAAAATATAGCTAAGGAGGCTTGGGATACAATTAGGTGGACTTTAAAATAGGGCAGGAAATAAAAAGAAAGGAGCTAGAACCTATGAACAAGAATTTTCTTATTTATGAAGGAAGGGACTGACAAAATGTGAAAGCTTGTTGCAAAATGATGAGGAATCTCTGAGAACAAAAGGAAAGTCAACTGCAGAATGCTGGGCAGAAAATAAAAGGATTCCCTCGATAGCTATTGTGAGCTTAGAAAGATTATGTCATTACGGCTAAACTGTTTTTAAATAATACCAGAGCACAAAAGAAACTTGCTTCAGAAAGGTCAACTCAGGCCAACCGCAGAGAAGTAGAAAGGGCTGTTGCCAAACTTAGGGAGCCTAAGTAACAAAGAAGCAACAAAGAGATCCTCTCAGAGGTATTAGAACTATTTCGAAATTTCTGCGTATTGAGTCTCTGCTAAAAGGAGCAGAATGTAGAATCAAGAAAGACACAAACACAGCAAAACTGCAGTGGAAGAATTCAAACAGTTTATGCCAAGGTTAGAGTTAGATGAGGCTCCAACGAATTACTATTAGGATAGGGAAAAAGATGAGATTAAAAATTGTGACATGTAGCAATCTACGAAAGTTCCCAAAACGGCTTAGGATCTGATAGTCAAGAAGCCCTCTGTTTTTAGACAGACTGTACTGCTGGGTCTCATTACTACTACTCATTGCTGCTACTTCAGATGATTTATTGAGGGCGTGTGAATTTGTGGCTTGAGTTGTGCCTAATTGTTAATCCTTTCCCCTGTTGACAATGCGATTAGTAGATTACCTCTAGCTACTTAAAACTGATAGAAGTGATTACAGTTTTACTTATTCTAGGTCATGATAACTACTGCTACACTAAATCTTTGTCTGTTCCTTTTATCTCATCTTAGGTACCCCCCCCCGTAAATAATTACCGCGTGTCTCCCAGGTAATAGGCGTTGACTCTGGAAGGACTACTACCACGGTGCGAATGCACAGGCTGGTTCCTGCTATTAGTATCAAAACAAACTATCCCCAAGGAAATAGGGTAAACACTATACCCTTGTTGTATTTATATCACAGGAAAGCTTCCCGCTGGCAGGCAACAGAACAGTACCTTTAATCAAAGTTGGCAGTCCAAGTCTAAACAGCCTACACAAAGTCTAAATCTCCAGTCCCTTTACTATTCAACCTATAAGCAGTGTGAAGCCAGGGAGTTGGTCAAAAACTTCACCTGAATTGCCATCTTTCACATAAAATTAGGTCCAAGCATAAGGAATAAGTTATTTTTCAACAGCAGTCTTCTGTACTTACATGCAGCTGGCCTTTAAGACCCTGAAAACTCCTGGTTGATGTATACCGTCGCTGGCTCCCCTGCCCACCCTGCCCCCATATCCCACCCGCTATCTCCACATTTATCAGGTCAACAAACCCATCCCACTCAGCTCTGAACCAATTACAGCTGCCCTGCAATTTAAAATATCTCCTCCCACAATCCCGGCTATTTACCAATACTTAGCAGGCTCCCCTAAGTCCTCCCACCCCATTCGTTATCCTTTTCTCTATAACATGGGTAAAGTTATGAATTCTATCATCCCACTTATAGTTCTACTCTTATTTATCCCTTATTTTTTATCGAGGTATGAAAACCAAACACTATTGGGAATTCTCTTCCCCAAGGGTCACACATGTAATCACATAAATCTTCCCCCAAATCTGATTTCTCCTTCTTACTACCCCATTACAACTCTAGGGTTTAAAAGTTTACATCTCACCAACGTACCCTAAGGTAACCCCTTGGTCTAAAGATACTATGCAAACTCCTAAGACTCTTAGACCATCTGAAAATGTATTACTAAATTGCACATACACCCTAACCCAGGCCACCCTAACCTTGACTCTGTCACCCCAAAATTAGCCCAAAGATCTACTAGCTCTCTCATCTTCATCTTAATCTAAGAAGCATAAATAACAAGGTTCATAATTTACATGCCATGTTAGCCACACATCTCCCAGACATTATGTGTCTATCTGAAACATGGCTCAACCACAAAGGATGAAGAGATTCTCCCACCTGGGTATAATATTTTAAGGGTTGATCGGATAAAAAAAGGGGTGGTGGAATAGCTGTAATGTTTAGAAGTACACTGAATATCATTATGAATCCATTACAACCTCCCCAGGTCTCTAATATAGAACTAATTGCCCTAAAGATATGCCTAAACATCCAAAAAAGTATCAATCTTATTGTAGTTTACATCCCAACTGGGAATAACTTAGAAACCTTGGAGCTAACTCTAAGTTGGTTAGCCACGAACTACCCTCAAGAAACCATTGTACTAGGGGACTTTAACATTGACTGGTCCCAGTGCTCTGCTCAGACGAATCCCCTACCCATTAACTTACATGGTTTCTCCCAAAATATTATATCCCCAACAAGAGTTGGAAATGCTCAACAAAAAGAGAGCACCATCGACTGGATTCTTACCAATAAAGACACACAAATATACCACTGGGACCCTCCCCAATGACCTCAGTGACCACCTTGTCACTTTCATAAAACATACATTTACATGTACAAACCTTCCCATATATAGACTTGTTAGAAACCAAACATATTGGAAATTTTCCAAGGTCACACATGTAATCACATAAATTTCCCAAATGATTTTTTATACATAATCGGGTTTAAAAGTAATCCGACAAAGGAAAAAAGGAGTACTTGTATTAACTGCAAAAGGAGTTCCAATAGTGATAGAAGAGGATACAAAAATAATGACAGTTGTGAAGTGCTAAGGAGCTAATGGCAAGGGAGGAGGATTACACTGGCATGTATTTATATTCCGGTTAAAAATGCTGTAATGGAACTTAAAAATTTCTTGGAGAAATAATCAGCAAGGAATATTACTTACAGGCGGGGAATTGAACTTGATTTGCAGCAGTGAAGATTTGTGTGGGGACCCCAGAAGGGAAAATATAACAAAGGAGGGTAGATTTTTGAAGAAATTTATGAAGATATTTGGCATGGAAGATGTGAATTCAGTAATAGGAGTTAGGAGTGAATTTACATATTCTCCAAGATATGAAAACTGGGCTAGGCTACAAAGAATTTACATTTCACAGAAATATGTGCATTCAACTAAAGATCTTAGATAGCCATCCAATAACTATTTCAGATCATGTGACAATAATAGCTAAAATAAAAGCACAGGGTAATGAAATAAAAATGAGATACTGGTGTTTTTCCACCTATCTGTTGAAAAGAGAGGAATTTAAGGAATGGGTAGTGGAGATTATTCAGGTGCTGTTAGAGAGGACAGAAACTTCTTCTGAAAATATAGCTAAGGAGCGGGATACAATTAGGTGGACTTTAAAAATAGGGTGGAAATAAAAAGAAAGGGAGCTATGAACCTATGAACAAGAATTTTCTTATTTATAGGGACTGACAAATGTGAAAGCATTGCAAAATGAGGGAATCTCTGAGAACAAAAGGAAAGTCAACTGCAGAATGCTAGGCAGAAAATAAAGGATTCCCTCGATAATATTGTCGAGCTTAGAAAGATTGCTGTCAAGCAACTGTTTTTGATAATACCAGAGCACAAAAACTTTTAGCACAATAACTCAGGCAACAGAAAGTAGAAAGGGCTGTTGCCAAACTTAGGGAGCCTATAACAAAGAAGTAACAAAGAGATCCTCTAGAGGTATTAGAACTATTTCGGAAATTCTATGACAGTCTCTATAAAAGCAGAGAAATATGGAAATCAAGAAAAGACACAAACAGCAAAGCTTATGGAAGAATTAAATATGCCAAGGTTAGAGTTAGATGAGGCTCAATTACTATTAGGATAGGAAAAGATGAGATTAAAAATTGTGATGTATAACCAATCTACAAGAAAGTTCCCCAGGAATAGATGGTATTCCTGTGGAAGCTAGGAGGAAAAAACAAAACCTTAACAATTGCGTAAGAGGAGGAGAAGTACCACCATCCTGAAAGAAAGCAGTGGTAGCTGTAATACCTAGAGAGAGTAAGGATCCATCAGATCCAGCTTCATACAGGCCCATTTCAATACTAAACCACAATTACAAACTGTTAATGTCTATAATGACTAAAAGAATGGCAAAAGTAACGCCAAAACTGACTGAAATGATATGGATCAGCATGATTTTCTGGAGGGGAGGCAAACATTTGACATTAACAGAACACTGATGATCCAGAGGGAAGCAGATTGTAAGAAAATACCATTGTTGTTGGTGGAGCTTGATGTAGAGAAAGCATTTGACAGAATAACCTGGGACTCTGAGCAAGACAATGGAAGTATTTGCATTTCCTGAAAAAAAATTGTAAGGTTGTTTAGGAGAATATATGAGAGATTGGAGGCGAAAATAAAGTGACTGGGCTCTGAATTTTTGCTTGAACAGAGGAACCAGGCAGGGGTGTTCTCTCCTATTTCTCATTTGTGTTATATTTAGAACCATTGGCAAAGAAAATAAAGGACTCAGAGAAGCAGAAAAAGACATTAAAGTTTTGTGGAACATCTTCAGACAGTTTCAGATCTTTTCGGGATACAACATTAATGAAGCTAAAACAAAGGCAATGGCAGTAAATTATGTACCCACACATAAATATGGATATTCCTGAACCAGTTTCTGGGGACATGATAAAATTAAATATTTAGGAGTATTGATTAAAAATGATTCTAGTGTGGAAGCTACGGATATGTGGGAAGAGACTAAACAAAAGATAATACAAAACTGAGAAAATGGAAGCTTTGTTACATGGAAATGTACAGTACGATAAGCAGTCAAAATGCTTTTAGTCCCTTTAGTCTTGTACACAGGTCAGGTATATTTTTAGCAACCAGAGGAGAAGTTGCGGGTAGTAATTAATAAAGATCTAGGAGGGGAAGATGGCAAGAGTCAAGTGGGATAAGCTGATCCTTCCAGCAGAACAGGGCAGATTGGGATTGTCCAATTTGAAAGGGTATTTCAGAGCTACACAGTTAAGATTCCTATACACAGCACAAGCAGAAAACTATAATTCAAAGTGGAAAGGGATGATGATAAAACACAGGGGAAGTTCAAGAAACAAGGAAAGACTGGGATTTTGGATGCAGGCCTTTAAGGAAAACAACAATAATAAAGCAAAATGTTACATCCACAAAGCATTCTAAGAACTAAACCAACACAGGAATGGAGAAATGAGATTCTGCCGATAGGGATGACTGCAATAGGGGGCCGGAATGTATTGGAGCAACTGGCAAAGGAACCAAGGTATTGAGAGCAAATAACTAGAGAGGGAAATATGATACAATGGGAAGATGACAAGAATTTATTTGGACTGCAGGTTGGAGATTGCCTTCCATATATGGGATTGATATCAGAGTATAAGCAAAGAGAAAGAAATGGGAGGTCCTAAACAGAAGACCTGCACTAGTAGAGTTTTTAACAGAATCTAGAACAGAAGCTGCCATTAAAAAAAATAATTAGTGCAGCATGTAAAAAAAAGCATGATAGCTATAAGAATTAATCAGAAGAGGTTAGAAAAGATTGGGAAGACAGATTGGACAAGCAATTCACAAAGAAACAATGGAAGGATATATGTATGTCTCCCAAATATGCATCAAAATCTAAACGATTTAGGATTTTTACCTGGAAATGTTTACATGGATATTTTTATACCCCAAATAGACTCCAGAGAATTTTTCCTCAGGTAGACAGTAAATGTTGGAGGTGTGAAGGGGAAAAAAAGAGGAAATTGGGAACATATTTTCTGGGAGTGCTGCGAGTTGGCAGATTTTAAGGATTAACTGCGGGATGCACTGCTGGAGATGCTGGGTGGGCAGATTGGTCTGACTAGGGAGATGATTTTTCTGAGCTATGATACATAAATCGGAATTGCCTAGATATGGTAAGGCCTTGCTGTGTCCAATAATGCTGTCTGCCAAAAAAGCAATTACTAGAAAATGGAAATCAAAATCTAAACCAACTATACTGGAAGTAGCGAATATAGTAACAGAGATAAAACAACTGGAATTGAGATATTGAGAAATGGGTAGGAGCAAACTACACAGTAGAAATGGGAACAGTGGGAACAATGCATATAAGGCATGAATTGGTTGGGAGGGTGGCCTAATGGTTCAGGTGCTTGCCTTGCAAACACAAGGTGCAGGGTTTGAGTCTCACAAGGGATAACTGGCTAGGTTTAAAATGGCTCGTAAGGGTAGTTAGCCTAGTACTAATCTATGAACCTTCCATTCTATGAATGGGGCCTAAAAGGCAGCAGGACTTAAATGAGGTATGTAATGTTTGGATGAGAAAGATTGGGTAAATTATAAGTGATGTATAATGTTTGCAACTGGGAATGTGTCATTTTGTAATGTAAAATGCTTGCGACTAGGATTGTGTTGATATGGTTTGTTATCATTTATGTAAATGTATGCTTGCCTATGTAATACGTGATGGTTTAAATAAAGATGATTCTTGTTTAAAGAAACAAAAAGGAGAAACTGAATAATTTATGTAACATAGTTTAGATTATATGATATAGCAATGTGTAAAGTATAACGTTTTTGTTAATACAGTTCGATTAACTTTTATATGAACGTAAATTTGCCCGTGTCACAAGTGCTAATTCAATAAAGATGTTAAAAAAAGTCTGCCTTCTGATGGCCAGGTTTGGGGCATTATATGTCCTCTCAGTTAAACTCTGCTGTAGAACACCAGTCCAGTTACTTATCTGTATGCTACTGAAAGTAGTGCAGTCTCTTCCACTCTCTCTTTGTTCAATCTCTGAGATCAGCGGTTTTATAGGCTCATCTGAATAGCTACTTAAAGCTTCCCCTGTAAACTCAAATGTCAAAAAGACTGAAGAAAATATATTCCTCCAGTGTCTTACTTTACCACCCAAGAATGCATCTAATTTATTTTTCCTCAAAGACTGGAAATCATCTCCTGTACTACAGATGAAACTTTTTTGCCAATCAGCTGTAAGATTTCTTCCGAGTTAGCATTTTCCTCTTTTCTGGTTGATTTTTGCTTACTTTCTCCAAATTTTTTTCTTTGCTGGCATCGAACCACACCGTTTTTTTTTTTGTTTGTTTTTTTTAACAATTTCTCAGTTTTCACACAGAGGGAGTTTTCTTCTAATGTAAATCACCATCACTGCAAGTCCTTGCTCTTAAGATCACCTGTCCTGCAGACAGCAGAAGAGTTCTGCTTATCAGTGAGTCTACTGTCTGACACAGGCAGTCCACTTACACTGGGTAAAGAAATGGTAACATTGAGCCATCTCTCTGGCATGTTCCAAGAACCATCAGGATGCTTCACCTCCCCAGACATGATTACAACCCTGTAATTGTTCAAATGGTATACACTAAGCTAGTGTAGAATGATGACTAAATTCAAAGATAAAAGTAACTGGACAACAACAACTGACTACCTAACTGCTGTAATTCCAGAATATCCAGTGGGTCAGCTTAGGATCTGATAGTCAAGAAGCCCTCTGTTTTTAGACAGACTGTACTGCTGGTCTCATTGCTACTACCTGCTGACAAAAACCTTTGCTTCTCCTACAGTGCCTTTTTGGGAAGAGTTCAAAACACATGGGCATACTCCTTTAGCAAATTCTAATTCAAACTTCATCAAGGTAGTACCAGTACAGGTTCTATTCTAGGTATCCTTTAGAAAAATGCAGATATCCAGTCTAGAGATCTGACCCACACCTGCAACATCAACAGAAAGGTTTGGAGGGACAAGTAAATCTTTCAGGAGAAAGCGCTGCTGTGGAACAGACTCCCCATCCACATAAAAACAAAGTTCATCCCTCTCCACATTCAACTACAACTTAGATCTATGGATGGGAAATAGAAAATTAGCCCCAGGATTGCTCCCTGTACTACTAATGGACAAAAGGCAGCTCCTAAATAATTTGAGGAGACCCATGCATGGGAGAAACTACCTACAGTATGATCCCAGTTACTCTCATTAGGGGTAATATATATGATTAGTAACCATCAGATGGTTAGAGTCAATCTCTAACCAAATGGGACAGGTTAACTTCAGCACAAAAAGGAAAATTGGCCAGGCTTAAAATGGCCTGCAAGGGTAGCTAGCCTAGTACTTACCTATAAGCCTATGTAATTAGCAATATGCCCCAAGATTTCTATATTTTACTAAAATTACCCAGATCAAAAAAAAAAAAACACTGTCCTTCTTCCTACAAGAAGGACTCTTTACAACGCTGTCCTTATCAACTGCTTTGCTTCTTGCAGGACCCACTATGTCCCCACATCCTTTATTAATCTGGCTACTTACTGGCTAACACTCACTCTTAAGACAAGCCTCGACTCCTCAAACACTTGGAATGTCTCCAAAACCAACTACTGCTCCCAAACATTCATGATAAAACATGCAAATACCAATATTCTACCAGACAATGCAATTACCAATATTCTACCAGACAATGCAATTACCAATATTCTACCAGACAATGCAATTACCAATATTCTACCAGACAACCCAATCCCTGACTCTCTACTGCATTCTGCAGAACTCTGGTCTCTCAACAATAGAGAGAAGATGCCCATTCTCTATTAAAATGAGGTAAATAATCAAATTAAACCTGTAAGGTACAATTCCCATCTCAGTAATTACAATAAAAAAGAAACTCACTGCCCTCTACAATAAATTCATCACTCTCCAATCACAAATGCTGTCTAAACTGAATAAGCAACGGCCTTAAATACACCATTAGGGAGTATAAGCCTAGTTATAAACTCAGCAATACTAAAGAACAACAAGCCTTTCTTCAGCTACATCAGAAAACTTAGAAGCAATACACAGCTATGGAATGAACTTGTTTTCTCATTCAGCATCCCAGTTTGACTCAAAACTAGTGCAAATATTCCTGCAGACACATTCAGCTCCAACTTCTTGCTTTCACCCAAATGTCATATCCATTCTCTACACCACGTCCCAAAATCAGCCTAGATCAGGTTCTGTCAGCCTTTGCAAAAACAAAAAGCACCACTTAGCAGAAATCCTCCCAGTCCTTTTCAACTACTTACATATTTTACTCTTATTTTTTGCAAGATTATGGAACTCAGAATGCGGAGTTAATTAAAAAAGGCATAGTTGATCTTCAAACTCTTGAACATAACTAATTTTGATTTGTAAAATGCATGTCTTGCCTTTCCAGTCTTATTGACTTTTGACATGATTACAGAGTTTTAGACAGGAGTCTGTCCACTTACCCCGACCTGACCAACACTTCTGAACCTATTCTCAGTTGGGGCATCTTAGATAAACTCTCTGAACTAAACATCAGCTCTTATGTTATCCCCTATGTACCAAATGTGGTTCCCTGACAGGACCCTCATTCTGAATGTAGCGCATACCTATTAGACACAAGATTGTGATCAGCTGTGTTTCAGAGTGCTCCATCCTAGGCCCCTTCCTCTTCAGCATCTAGCAGTCTGAAGTGAAGTCCGACACCAAGGATCGCTCTGGATCACTGGGTTTGTGGGTGACTGCAAATCAATTGCAGGTATAAAATCCCCGTCTGACAAAGATTTTTTTTTTTATTATTCAGGTTCTGGATCAGACCAACAGCTGGTGTGTCATTCCTGACCTCACCCTGAATGCAGACAAATGTAGTATAGTTATCTTTGTCAAAGCCACTGCTCCTGCATCTTAGCACACCACTGGTATCTCTCAAAACAGACACAAGCATCAGGGACTCATAGGTTAGGTTAGGTTTGTAGGTTCATAGGTTAGTATTAGGCTAAGTGCCCTTGCGAGCCATTGTAAGCCTAGCCAATTATCTCCTGTGAGACTCAAACCGTGAACCTTGTGCTTGTAAGGCAAACACCTTAATCATTAGGCCACCCTCTCCAACCATGTCTCAGCCATGGTGAAAACAAAAACTTATTTGAGGGATACCTCATCCAGATCCAGGGAGGTCTTAGCCCACCATATTAAAAAAATCTAACCTTATAGAGTTTATTTGTGGGATACCTCATCCAGATCCAGGGAGGTCTTAGCCCACCATATTCTTCCAAGATTACACCTGTCATGGAATCCAAATACCTGCTATGGGATGTACCTATTTAAGCATGGTATTCAACCTAAAACACCCCAAAGATATTTAATCAAAAACATTTCTAGGTTAGTCAATCTAAACTACTCCCAACAAATTAAAAACCCTTTCCTTCTACTCCATATCATCCAGGTTGCTGAGGGGGGGGACTTCCATTTAGCTTACTGTGCACTGAAAGATCATGACCTTTTCAACCTCCCTATCTTCATATAAATATGCATTCTAAAGCAACCTTCACCACAGAATTAAGCATATGCTAGTGTGACTGGCTCCTGACCCAGCATACTTTGTCTTTGGATGGGACATGCTTTACACAACAAAGCGATTTTTTTAACCATCTTCAAAAGCAACCTACGTGACTGGATGGGAAACAGTAAACTTATACCACAAGTTTGTATTAATCATCTTTAACCAGGTAAAACTAGCAGTCATGCTTCCACTTGGGTGAATTGGCCAAGCTTCTCAATGGGTTTTCGCCATAAGCTTAGAAAAAAGACTTATGAACTTATTTAAAGTAAACTGCAGTCCTTAACTGTAGTAATGTCAAAACAGTTTCCCCCCAGATTGTAACCTTTGCTAGCAAAAAAATAACTTCCCATCTATTTCAGAGTTAAAAAGATGAAAGCATAGCAATGTTAGATAAAGCTTGGAAAAAGTGCTGGAAGCAAACCATAAAACTTTCTTGGAAGGACTGTGACATTTTGACTTGAGTTCTCTGAAAGATGTTTTGTGTTGTCTGTAGCCTCTAAACTTTTTCTACCGAAACAGTGTACAAAGTTGTGCTTTACACGAAGTTCAAAAGTCACGTTGAGCATTTTGGTGTCTAAAAAGTAATTTCACATGGGTGTATGAGAATACAATGAGAAATTCAGGTAAGGATGCATCCACGTCATTAGGAATACAACAATGAATGTTTAAGACCCATAACAATGTGAGCAGAGTGCAAAGCCACAAAGTAGCTTGGGTAGGAAGGTTCGTAATGCAATTTACTAATTATTGTTTCTGTACTGCAGCAACCTATGCAGTTTATGTGCTAATTAAAAGGTCAATGAGAAATGTAGCCATATTTGACAAACTGTGTGTATCCGCAGAATAAGGATTTCAGTCACTAGAAAAAGCATTGACTTTGTGCTCTGTCTGATTTACTGACTGCATCTGGTACATGTAGCAGACAAGATCAGTCTCACGACTATCACCTGAGCACCAACCCAAAGAAATCCAAACATCTAAAGAATGCCAGCGATGAACATGATTACAGCCGAAACACTGAAGCCCAAGCTAGGGAGCTCCTTGTCTAAAAGAAAACGCACAACTGAAAAATCAGACCAGGGCAACTTCTTGTAAAACTGCCAGCAAATAACATTAAAAAAAATAGAAACACAAACCAAACCCATATGCCAAGGCAGCCAAATGTCATCATTTCTGGATCCCCCACCACATCCCTCTATTTACATTTAAGGAAATGCATGATTGTTGTCTTGGTAAATAAATTAATTAAATTTGCTCTTATTTAATATGAATGACCATGGTGAAGAACTACACCACTAAGTTATTTAGTAATAAGCAAAGAGGACAGGTTACCTTTATCAATTTCTCTCAATTCCCACCCCTGCCTATACAGTTATCAAGTTTTTCCAATATTTGTATAATTTAAATACATGCAAAACTCAACACTATTTTATTTGCTTCAGTTTGTATTATAAAATGTAATGTTATGCTTTTCTGTAATTAAAATCAATGCTTTGTGTGCACACATACTGTAATAAGTCTGTACTTTGCACTGATCTAACTGGACTGGGCTGTGGTTGAAACCATCCCTGTACCATTCTGCTTACCCAGATAAACGCAAAAAAAAAAAAAAAAAACAGTTGAGATTTAAAGAAGGAAAAAGAAGGGCTTTCCTAAAAATGAACAAATGACAAAAAAGCATCATACATCCTTGCCAACACTGTCTGGTTACCCATCAAATATAGATCCATGTTACTTCATGGATCATTTATATACAAGCTGAAACAAAACTCATTTCTTTGCTAGTTATCCTGCACCAAGACTACCTAACTACACTCCAAGATTCACGACCTCCCACCAGCCTCTCATTACAAATATCAAAAATAAAGTCCACTTTATTGACTGCAGTATTTCAGTGCTTGTCCTACAGCTCCGGGAATCACTTTCATTCTACCCAAGTTCAAAGCAACAAACTCCTACCCAAATTCTACTCACCACACAAAACAATAAAATCTTACCCTAAAGTCTACCCACATCTCAAAAAAAAAAAAAACAAAAACAAAATATGACTACAGACACAAACTGTAATTGCTTTAAGAAGAGCAGAAGAACATCAGCTATCCCTTGTAATAAAGCAAAGTTTTCTTTGATTAGATACTGTGGCATTTTGTTATTCCCTTAGATCGTGTTCTTCCTTTCTATCCACCTCTGCTCCCCTACATTTTTTGGGGTGAACACTTTCTGTGAACATCTTATTACAAAATGTAATATACTATATTTGGTACCATGCATGTAGCTAACATTTTGCTCACTGCGTTGTGGAGATAAATCATATTTATTGTACATATATTGCAATTACTTTTGTCTTCCTTTGTATGCTCACAGCAGAGCCAGAGAAGCATTAATAGGATTAGTGGTTTACCTAGTTAACAAAAAAGTAACGATAATTTCAAAGACCATCAAAACAACAACAGTCAGTAGTATATGCCAGGATGCTATGATGCATGCTGCTTGATGAAAGACTGTCTTAGTAATACAAGTAAATCACTTGAAACATCTTTTATTATATTTTAATTTATTATATACCAGAATGGTTACAATAGGATTTATTGTGTTTTCAGTCTACATTTTGTCCACAATGCAGTTCGTACACCCATAACATGACATTACCTACACATAATAAAGTAGATGAATTGTTCCTGCGTTTAATTACAAAAATAGCACTGTGAGCCACTGGCTTCTCAGATGGAGTACTGAAATGCTGTCAGTGTTTATTTTTCACCAAATTATTCTAATTTAAGATAACTTTATGCTGCTAAGGACACTTTTGTGGTGTACAAAGTACAGAAAGTGCAAGGTTTCACTATTTAAAGCTGTAGTTCCCAACCTGTCTTCAGAATCTCTTCCACAATCTTATTTAGGCACCAAAGTTGCCAAACCACGTCTAACAACTCTGCCTATCATCATGCAACAGACGTACCACGTCATTTGTATTGTCTGCTTTTTAAATACAGATTTTTCCCCAATAATTAGCTCTTTGAGAAGAGTGTTTCAGTTCAAGTGATACGTGGACTGACACTTTAGTGACTTCAGTAAGACAAAAAGTGCTGGAAACCCGATGAATACATCTGCAACTCATCAAAATGATGTTTTTTCAGTGCCCCCCCCCCCCCGGAGTTGGTTTATTCAAATTAAGAGGGGGTACAAGGGCTTCCACCTAAACACTCATGACGATTCTGGGAAGAAGGAAAAAAGAAGGTTAAACCTCACCTGTATGAGAAATTACAGATTTGGTGAGCAAATAGAAAGAGAACTCTCGGGATACAAAAACTGTGTGCCATGGCCAAGAGATACAAGGACAGAAAGCATGTTTTTATCGTTTGTCTTGCAGACTAAGAAAAAGGCTCCTTTCTGAAACAATAAAAAGATGTCAGGATACCATTATTTTTGGTAAGAAAAAAAAAAAACAGAAAAGTACCGAATTGTTTTGGGGACTAATCCACATCTATGAGATACTACAGGGAGAGAAAACCTAGATACAAGATGACCTACAACGAAGAATGAAGTCCTTTAAACAAAGGAAAAGCAATTTGAAGTAGGTGTTATGAAAGGAAAGATAAGTGAGTAAATCCATGCAAGTTTGAGAGGAGGAGGAAAAGCAGCAACTGCAAGGTAGGAGCAACAGTGATCTTATGGTATAGCTTGGATCACACCTTGGCAAAGATGGCCACTTGGGTATGGACGGAAAGCATAGCAGTGGATTTCAGAATGCTTCTTGGCAAGAAAGCAACTTGGGGAACGACATACACCCTATGAGGTATCTCGAGTCACACTGTGATGATGGGCACTTGGCCAAGGATGTACACCACACAGTGCATCGCATAATACCCTTTTGACAACAATGGCCACTTGGATAACTAGGCCTGAGAAGCATCAAAAAGGAGAGGTTTTAGACTTGAAGATCCAAAGCTTTGGGATGGCCACACTGTAATGGCTTACACAATGCACACCTAATGGTTCCAGGTCTTGGGTACCTCCAAGGATGGAGTTACTACTTGCAAGCATACCCAAACTTTTGTGCATTCAACACAATGGTGAAGTTTATATAGGAAATACATACCTTTTTTAGTTGCTAAATCTTTGCAACATCAGGGTTTACTGTAGGTTTTGATATAGTTTTAATGTTTATATATGGTCTTTTATTGCATTTTATTATAATTAGAAAAGGCATGTTGGTTTTTAATTCGTGTAGGACTTGTTATATATTTGTTTCTATGAGTCATACCATTGATATAGGAGTGCTTTGTACTGTGGATGTTGCTTTAAATGCTTTGATTAGTTAATTAACACAAGCATGTCATTTTTTTTTGTTGTATTTGAGAAAGGTGGATTGACTTGATTTTTATTGTCTGAAGACGTGTTCAGTGGGAGAATGCGAAAGCGCCAACTTCTTTTTCATTAATGTTTCTGCTGCTTCAGCCATGGTGTTGCCTCTGATTTTGTTCTCATATTCCTTGAGTTGTTGAAGATGTCTGTGAGTACATTTACTAGTTGGTTGTCACAGTCTCTGAGCACTCTTCCAAGAATTTTATCAGGTCCAGCTGCTTTCCGGGTGTTAACTCTTCATAGGGTTCTTCTGACATCAGCAGAGTTGAGGCCGAGCTCTTCCTCGCTCTAGTTGTTGGTGATTTTCTCTGCTGCTGTCTTGTTCATATCTTCAAACCTACTGAAGTAAATGTCGAGCTAGTTTATTGATTCTGTATCATCATCATCACCACACTGTGAAAAAGGGGACCTGTAATCTGTTATAGACTGGATGCCCTGCCACAGGTGCCTGGGATCCTTTTGTTCAGTGAAGTGGCTCATGACCTTTTGACCATATTTGGTTTTGGCCTCCCTCACTTCTTTAACTGAGATCTGGCCAATCCGAGAGCCTCCATCACCAGACTTGAATGCCACATTCCTTGCTTTCAGGAGCTCGTATACTTCACTTGTTAGCCAGGCTTTCCTCTTAGCTCTTGTGATGACGCCTTTGGGAAGTGTCACATCGTCAACACATTCTGAGATGTAACCCATCACCGATTCAGTGTACTCCTCCAGCTTGATGTGTTGGTTTACTGTGGCCTCCTCCTTGAAGACATTCCAGTCCATACTGTAAAAACAGCCTTGTACTGCCGAGACTGATCCCTCTGGCCATACTCTCACCTGCTTCACTGATGGTTTTCCCCTGGTTAGCAGTGGTCTGTACGATGGCAGCAGCATAATGGCAAGGTGATCTGAGTTATGCAAGTTGGGGAGGGGAAAGTACTGCCTTAGGCTTGTTTATTTTTTAGACTTGTTTGCCTTTTAGGCTAGATTACTCGGTTCCCTGTACCATATACATTCTCCGCTATTTTACACTGCGCCACTCACGTGGAGCTCTCCCACGTGTTCAGCTGGCATCTTCATTACATTAACAACGACTTAGGTAAGACCCAGCAAAGGCAGTCCTGGAAAAGGCACTGCTGCTTCATTATTTTGTATCATATTCACTGCAGTTAACCTGCCCATGATTGCGGACAGCAATTTAAACTGAAAGTACAGTTAAACTCCTTACTGGCTGACAACGCGCACTACTGCATTACGTGCTTTTCTGCTGCAGTAATCCCTAGGGTTGTCCTACTTCTTGACCCTCCCTCCCATAGTGACTTCCAAATTATTTACTGTAATTCCCGTTTCTAGTCTATACCTTTTATTTTTGTCCTCCAAATGTATTGACTAAGTATCACCTTAATTCTTTTTTGGTTTACACCCAAATAGTGGCCTCTCTACCTGCCGTTTTTTGTATAGTGCAACACCAACTGGGAATTAAATGATCATGCCCTTGTTGTTGCCTGCCGCCCTTTTTAAAAAGTTACATTGCCTACTCCCCAGGCATATCTAGATTAACCTAGCTAATTTATCCTGCGTTTATTGTACTTAGTACCTGATTCTGTCTACTATTATGGTCTCTTAGTATGGATTTACAGAATTGTTTTTAACTGTTTTGCATTTGCCAATCTGCTTCTAAGACAAAAGAACTAACATACTTGTTGTTTTAATGTGTTGTCTTAGTTTCCTGTATTTAGATTGGTTAATATTTGCTACAACGATTTTCACTGTTACTTATTTGCTGTTTTTATGCCATTTAACTGAATACATATGCTAATTACTGTCCCTCTTTTTCACTTTCCTTACCCTGCCTCTCTTCTTTTTTTCCCCAAAGTTCTAAACTCTAGCTCTACTGACTCCTGCCCTAAGCTACTGCTATCTGGTGTCTGGCAAACCTGGCCTTTCCTACAGTCAAATACAGGCTACTCCGCCTGCCTCACATCATACTATTCAACTGGGAATAGAAAGTACGTCTGGACTTGCAGTAATTTTGATTTTGTTTGGCTCCTATTAGGACTCCCTACAAGGGATTAAGGTTACCTATGCTCCAGCCTCCAACAGCCAGCTACCTCTAATTCTTTGCCCCCCCCCCCTTTTTTTGCATTCTCTCCTTATTTACTGCCTCTACTCTCCTTAACTTGTTCACTCAGCCTCCTCTTTGCCCTACCTCAGTTACAACCACCTGTCCCTATCTCTCTACCTGCACTATATAGTAGGATACCCCTCTCTTCTAGTGACCTCTTTGCAGCTACTCTTGGCTGTAACCTAGCCCTTCTCTGGCTGTAAAGCTTTTACTTGCCCTTATCCGCTGCTGTGCTTTCTTCTCTTTACCTTACTGTTTATTCTGTTCCTCCCTCTACTCCATACTCTTATCTTATCCTTATTCCTGCCTTTCACTTCCATACCTATCTCACTCCTGCTCCCTTACTTCTATATGCTTTACATTGGCTCTATATTAGCTTCTGATATTTAACTTACTAGTGTTACTGGTCTTGTTCTTACCCTTTCCTGCTAGACTCTCACCTTTCCTATGTTACTTTCCTGCTATTTCTGATTGTCTCCTTTCTCATCCGACCTTCTGTGGGCTCACTCTGCTCCGTAAGCCCTCCCCACTGCTCCCCTCCCCACCCCCAGGGGTCCTAGTCTTATAGCTCTACAGCCACACCCCCTATCCCTCCTATCCTATCCCTCTCCCTCCCGCCAAATTGTTACCAAGCCTGAACATGCCCCTTCCACTCCCCCTTTCTCTTTCTTTGCCCTATTACCTTAATTCTTATATTACCTTTCTCCTTTTCTTATACTTCTCTCTTTACCCCTCCTCTTTCTTCTTCAGTCATATCATTCTTTATTCCCTATAGAATCCAATTCTTATTCTCCAACATTTTTAAATAGATATACTACCCCCTCTCTTGCTTACCACACTCATTCTCTCTCCTTTGTACTTTCCTCTTTCCTCCTCACTTCTCGGATTACTAAATAATGACTCCCTACCTACCAACTATGCCTATACTCTCAGACTTACTCTTGACCACCCTTCTCTCAACTTACCATCTCACCTTCTTTGAAATTTCACTTAACAACTATCATAACTCCTCACAAAAACACACTTCTACTATATTCACTTTCACATCATACTCTAATGTTAATTCCACCCCTAGCTATCATCTATCTAAATTCCACAGGCTACATCACCTTACCTACCTCTTACAATCAGACAAAAAATCTAAACCTCTAACATTTCTAAAGAGCAACTATTTAACTAAACTAGTTAATCCTACCCTACAAGATGGTGACATCCACCCCAACCCTGACCCTATCTCCCCTCCTCCCCAAAACTGCTCATCTAACCTCAATAATAACTTCCTCATAGGACATCTTAACATTCAAAGTATAAATACGAAAATACCCTTCATCCATGCCCTCTTAGATATCCACTCTTTTGACATTCTTTGCCTCTCTGAAACCTGGCTAAACCCAGGCACAAAAGACTCGGAGATTATACACCAAGGTTATAATATAGTAAGATATGACCGCTTAAAACGTAAGGGTGGTGGAGTAGCAATACTTTTCAAAAATCAACTTAACATCTCTACTCAACCAGCATGTCCAAACCAAGATAGCAAAATAGAAGCCATCATTATTAAACTCCAACTTAATGCCAAAAAAGCCCTTTACTTTATTTGCTTGTATCTTCCTCCAGGTAATAACATTCCAATATTGGAAGACTTTCTTAGCTGGGTTTCTACCACCTACCCCCAAGAAACCATAATTCTTGGCGATGTTAACATAGATTGCTGACAATCCCTCCTCTCATATTAACCTACATGGTTTCACCCAAACTATTACCTCAACTACAAGAGTCAATAAGCCCAGTAAGAGAGAGTATATTAGACTGGATACTCACAAATAAAGTCAACAAACAGTATAAAGTAGGTACTATGCCACATGATATCAGCGACCACTCCCTAATCTACATTACTAGACAAAAGTCAGAATGTGTTAACCTCCCAAATACAAAGCTAATTCGTTCAAGCATTTTAACATAGACCTTTTTCAAGCTGAACTGAGAGCATGCAATTGGAATTGCTTAAAATCACTTCCCCTGGAGGAGGCAGTCTTATTCTTTAATACTACCTTCTTATCCATACTCGATACACATGCTCCAGAACGTTCTATTAGAGTAAAGACCAAAACAGCCCCATGGCTTACCAACAATACTAAACTCATTCATACTAGAAACAAAGCATGGACGAAATGGAGATGCCATAGACAAAACGCTGATTTAGTTCATTTCCGCCAGCTTAGAAATCTGGCTAAGAAATCTGGCTAAGAAATCAATAATCTCGGACAAGAAAAAATTTTACTGTGAACTTCAGGAAACTCATCTTAACAATTCTAAACAATTCTGGTCATCAGTAAATAGACTTCTTTCCCCAGGAATTGCTAAAACTCCTTCCCCACTTAATGCTGACCCAGAAACCCCTCTCCAGACTGCTAATGCATTCAACTCTTTTTTCTCTGAAACTATTCAATCCCTAGCCAAACAAATGAACACCAACAACTCTTATATTCCAACTAATATAGCTAACTCCTCCTACAACTTCTCTCTAAAACCTATATCTACTTCTTTCATCTACAGACTCATTCACAAACTGAAACCTTGTACCCCTTCTGCAGACAAGATCCCTTCTCTTTTCCTTCAGAAAGCTACCAAAGAAATTGCATACCCTATATCCTTACTTATAAACAGAACTATCCAAGAGGGAACCATCCCTGACATCTGGAAAGTCTCCTATACTATCCCACTACATAAAGGTGGTAACTCCCTTGACCTTTCCAACTTTAGACCAATTGCCCTTCTCTCACCCCTAGCAAAAATCATGGAAAAATGTATTCATCAGCAACTTGTGCACTCTCTCTCTCCACAACATAATAGCAAACTGTCAGCATGGCTTTAGACCTCACCACAGTACCACCACTGCCCTTCTTTCCTTTGTAGATACTATCAACAAAAATCGAAACAATACTCTCTTCCGCTCTTTTCATTGATCTCTCTAAAGCTTTCAACATGGTCAACCACTCTCTCTTAATTAACATTCTTGAATCTCTCTCTTGTGATAAATTCACCATTAATTGGTTTAGATCTTATCTTAACAACAGACAACAAGCAGTAATATGGGAAAACCATATCTCATCACTCTTGCCCATTTCCATCAGAGTTCCCCAGGGCTCCATTCTTGGTCCACTTCTGTTCTCCCTCTTTATTAACGATCTTCAGACTGCAATCCCACAAGCAACCTGCATACAATACGCAGATGATTCAACCCTTATCTGCTCGGCACCATCCTCTACAGAACTGATCTCACTGACCCAAAATACCTTTAATACTGTAGAAACATGTTTCTCCTACTAAATGCCAAAAAAACAAAACTCCTCCTCTTCTCCCCCACCACTCTCCCCCCCTTTAAACTTTACCATTTCCTCAAATAATGGTACTATCATCTCACCTGATCCAACTACAAAACTTTTAGGAATAACCATTGACAATAATCTCTCCTTCGATCAGCACATTAACAACAACATCAAGTTAGTTAACAGAAAAATAGGATCCCTATATCTTATCAAACATTTTCTAACCCCAGCAACTAGAACCAAGATTGCACAATCTCATCTTTTATCAACTCTCCTATATGCCTCCTCTATTTATACAAACCTTAAGAAAATTAATCTTAAACTTGCAACTTGCTATAACAACATAGCTCGCTTCGCCACTAGTAACCCCTTTAGGACCCACCATTGTATAAACCTAAAACAACTAGGCTGGCTTGAAATTCAAAACTACCTTATAATTCCTCAACTCACTATTGCCCACAACATATTACACCTACCTGACAACACCCCAATACTGTCTCAACTTCTAATCCCTTACAACAATCTTAACTCACTTCGCTCCTCTAGTAAACTCATGACAAAATCTATAAAGGCAAACAACACAGCAGGTGATTCTCTATTCACTAACACAATAGGTAGAAGTTGGAATCTCTTACCTAGTGACATAACTCTGACTACATCCCTGCCATTTTTCAAACAGAAAATTAAACTGTACTTCCAAAATCATTGGCTTTGTTCCTGCAGTACACCTGACTAACCATCTTCTCTTACTCCATTTCTCCTCCACTCTTTTCATCTCTACCTTATTAGTTCTGTTCCTTTTACTGTTGAGATTTAGTATGTACATTTTTGTACAATTGTTGATATTTAATGAACTGCATATTGTAAACTTGTTTCTCTTTGAAAGTATCTTTCATTCTTTTTGTTTTTGTAATTTCTGATTTAGCTATATCTTAGAGTAGTCAATTTTTTTTTTTATGTAATGTACTTCGTATATAGTGGAGCTTTTCTCCTCGGGCCTCTGCTGAAAATGGACATGTATCCAGCCAGACTAGCCCGGTCAACAAATGTAAAATAAAATGTAAAAATAAAAATAAAACTGTTAAAGGACAACCACACCCTCAGACTCAAAAAAAAAAAAAAAACATATTTATTTCATCATGGTTTGGTGTTTCCTACATTTTAACAGCACTCTGGGAAGATTTAGAGCTTTTTAGATATTTTTATATGCAATTTCTGACTCTGACCACATGGGGGCTGGCATTTTGAAATAATTCAGACAGTTTACTCTGCCTCTAAGTATCCCAGAATGCATTGTTTGTCTCCAAAAAAATGCATCAGATCTGCCACGTTTTCCCTTAAGCTGTTGTCACTTCATTGACTTAACAGGCATTCACTGCTGTCTTAAAGTCCCTTACTTTTGGTTAAAATGTTATCCTTTTTCAATGACTACTTCAAACACAAGCAGTGCAAATGCTACAGAACAGAACTGAAAAGTGCATTTTATTGCTTTTGTTTCTTAGAAATGCTAACTTGCTTTCTTTTGTAAAGGCTGAAATCTAGTTCAAGGCATCTCCCCTCCCACTTCACACCTACCTTCCCTAGCTGTCAAAGAGCTAAGGGTAATTTGACCCATTATCTGCATGTGATTGACAGCTCACAGCAGGTGACCAGAGTAATGTACTGTTTTCTTGTCAGCCTTTCCCTCCTTACAGGGACACTTTTTGTTGCACTCCTGTCAAAT
>NC_056733.1:913049387-913067091 GCF_019279795.1 Protopterus annectens
ATGGGGTTAAACCTCAAATTTGTTTGTGAGTAAACCTGCTCTGAGATTTTGCTCACAGAGACACAATGACTACCAGTGATAAAAATACTGCAATAGCAGCAGTATTAACCCAGTAAAGAAAAGTATACTGAGTGCAATGTACAGTAAAACAATTATTTGCAGAATGAAATATTGGGGCCAAAGTTTTATTCCACACATAACTGTTGACCTTGCCAGCTCCATTTATGCAACCTTAAAAGCTGAACAAACACTGTTCTCTGCCTAAGGAAAAAGTGAACATTTTAATTTGGTTAGCCTTCTTACACACAAACAATCTGAGCAGATATGTGCAGCCTTAAACATTCTGCTCAGTAGTGAGAGCAGAAAATACGGCTGCTACCAAGCTTACTCTAAGGCACAATATGTTAGAGCAGGTCTCTTGGTCAAAGCACAGGTGAGCTAAGGCTCAAATCCAGATGATTTTTACAAATGGTGTCAGGATGTCATTAGCTAGTGCAATCAGGATTGTAAATGGGACAATCAATGACAACATTAAAGTATGTGTCTTCCCAAATGATATCAGCAATGCCTGTCCTAATACAATTGTACAACTAGTTGCTGTTTGCAGACCTCACTACAAATCACAAGTTAATTGTCTGTACTGCTTTCTAAAAATGACAAGGTGTGAATACATGTTTTGAAATGATTATTATGTCTCAACAGGTATGGCTAACTATTTGTGTAGGGCCAGGTATACCAAAAAGTGTGTGCAGTATGCTTTTTCAAAATAAGAACAGCTTCCACATCATATTAGATGAACATTTCATTCATCATCACCTGAACATGATACAAAGGGAATCCGACAGCAGATTCTGAAACCTTGAACACTACAGGAACAATGATCATCTATTGAATCAGGGTAACTTGTTGGCATTATCGAAATGCAGAGTCATGTCAGGATGTAGAAACCATGAGATGACCTCTGCATTCATCAGCCTAACAGATAAACACATGTAAAGAGGGATGGGAGTGAAGGGGTGAATACAAGGAGAGATGGACATACGCATAACAATGTTTTGTGGAACATTCATGGACATGTTTTTGGTGTTTTCTCATTATTTAGCTGCCATGCTGTGCAGCATGAAGTGACTGTGATAGGGGTAAAGAAAGGTTATCAGAGGGACAACAGGCTTATGACAAGCAGAACAAGGTTGGATAAATATACAATAGTTGAGGGGATGGATGTCAGTGCAAATAGTTTATTTTGGCCAGTATCCAATATATCTCCATGAGAACTCATAACTGTGACAAATGTTATGGTGTGGGTGATTTCATATTTTATAGACATATGGCATCACAATAAGAAATGATGTCAGAGGCATCTAGAATTGACCCCTTTGATGCTATGGGCAAAAAAAATATATATATATATCTATATATATATATATATATATATATATGCAGTTAAGTGATTTATGGCAACAGTCCACACAGGCATTTACATTTTGTTACATTCAACAGTGTACAGAACTGTCCGACTAACTGTTTCAAAGTAGTGCTTTTACTCTGATTTAACCCTCTGTTCCTATAGCGCAGTATGTTTAAACAGCATTGTATAGAGATAACTGCAAAAACTCACCAGTGTTTGCCATAGCACATGAGCAGCCATTTCCCAATGCTATGGTACAAAATGCCAAACTCCATGCAAATGCAGAGGACAAAAAGAAGGCTTTTTATGGTCCATTTCTGGCATTGTGTTTGGTATGTGATTCTATTTCCTGACCAGATTAGAGGTGTGAAGATGGAGCAGATAGGACAGTGGTTACACTGGAGGGACAAGAAGGTGGCAGAACAAATGAGGAAGTAATAAAGGAATTTGCAGGATGGAATTAGGAAAGAAGCATGGATCTCCATTTATTCAACACAGTAATGTGCACATATAGAGAAAATCTGAAGAATTTGGACTGTCACCAAAACAAAGATGGGTGACAATAATGCAATCATGTTGCATAGCCAATTGGACCTAAGTGTGTCAAGAAGACACGTATGCAAAGTGGAGATCTATAGTTCGAAGTTTTTTATTTTGCATTTATAAGAGGGGAATGTCAGGGAAGGGACATAGGAATGTGATAAGTAGATAGAGCAGGTGAGAAAGCAGATGCAGACACACAGGACAAACAAGACAGGTGCAGGGATGGTGATGGACAAAAAACAGTTTGGGGACACTGTGAATGGGCAAGGTAGGGGATATCAGAGGCACATGACTGTCAAGTGTGAGAACAGTGAGAATCTAGTCCTTACGCACAGAACTATCATCACCGTGCCCTTCCTCGGTTCCCTTTAAGACTGCTTGATGTGATGTAGGAGCCACTTTTTTATTTTAACGAGTAACCTCTCCATGCAGCTGATGTGGACACCAAGGCCAGTTTCTATTACATTGCACACCATGCCTGGCAGCTCCTGGTGGGTGTCATAATCACTGCCTCCTCCAATACTCATGGAGTGTTCCAGTGTACTAGCAGCTGGAGCAAAGCTATCTGATGTGAATGGGCTAGGTAGTGCAGGGGCCATAGATGCAGTAATACCAGGTTGTGTCCCAGAAGTGGTGGGGGTTGGTGCAGCAGATGGTGAAGGATTGTCAGGCTGAGAAGCTGGGGTTGGCCTATTTCCCTGTGCTGAAAAGTATTTAGTTTGTTGGTACAAAAATTATGACATCAGAATGGTGTGATTCTAGTAAACACGCACACGAGCGATAAGGGGAGGGTAAGACAAAAAAGAAAATAGATGATTATAAATATGATATGTCACTTTCGTGCTTTATTACAATAAATATTATTTTATTATTATACCAGATGTAGAGCTTTCAAAATAAAAAAAAAAATGACTGAATTGTTGCAAGTAATCCTTGGAATATGCAGATACTCCATATGCTTTAAAATATATTACATATTAACTTAACAGCTTTGCATTAAAGCCAATATTGCTGTATGTCAAATGCAGAATTGATACTTCTTGAATGTCAATCTGTAGGTTACCTGTAGGAATTCAACCCACACAATTTGAATACACTATTACACCTGCCTACTACAATTATCAAGGGCTACAGCAGACAGCATGCATGATTGCTGTCACTGTTAAAATATACATGCTGAACTTGATACTGATCTATAGAATCACAATATATTTATTACAATCAGGGCCAGTTGTACTGCATACATACCCTTTGCCACTGTGACTTTCTCCAGATTCTTAGCATATGCCTCCCTGTTCACTAAAACTTCCTTTGCAACTGTAAAATAGAAATTGAAAGAAAAGACATGAAAGCATTATGCCTACCATTCTTGGCTATCTACAGCATTGCATAACATTTAAAGTTGCCTGAGCAGTATACTTACACAACTAGGGGCTGTCAGTAGTTCTAAGTCATCCAGCCACTGGACGAGTTGTGCCTGCTTGCACCTCCTTAGCTCACTGTAGTGGTGCCTTCACTGCTCCCCAGAGTGTGGTATGTCATTCTCACTAAAGACAGCATTGGCTAGGCTGTTCCAAGTCTCAGCCTTATTATGAGTCACTGCTCCCCAGAGTGTGGTATGTCATTCTCACTAAAGACAGCCTCGGCTAGGCTGTTCCAAGTCTCAGCCTTATTATGAGTCACTGCTCCCCAGAGTGTGGTATGTCATTCTCACTAAAGACAGC
Organism: Protopterus annectens; assembly: GCF_019279795.1. Classification (NCBI taxonomy): domain Eukaryota; kingdom Metazoa; phylum Chordata; order Ceratodontiformes; family Protopteridae; genus Protopterus; species Protopterus annectens. The sequence goes on from NC_056733.1 coordinate 913,053,063, forward strand.
CTTGGCTAGGCTGTTCCAAGTCTCAGCCTTATTATGAGTCACTGCTCCCCAGAGTGTGGTATGTCATTCTCACTAAAGACAGCCTTGGCTAGGCTGTTCCAAGTCTCAACCTTATTATGAGTCACTGCTCCCAGAGTGTGGTATGTCATTCTCACTAAAGACAGCCTTGGCTAGGCTGTTCCAAGTCTCAGCCTTATTATGAGTCACTGCTCCCCAGAGTGTGGTATGTCATTCTCACTAAAGACAGCCTTGGCTAGGCTGTTCCAAGTCTCAGTCTTATTATGAGTCACTGCTCCCCAGAGTGTGGTATGTCATTCTCACTAAAGACAGCCTTGGCTAGGCTGTTCCAAGTCTCAGCCTTATTATGAGTCACTGCTCCCCAGAGTGTGGTATGTCATTCTCACTAAAGACAGCGTTGGCTAGGCTGTTCCAAGTCTCAGCCTTATTATGAGTCACTGCTCCCCAGAGTGTCGTATGTCATTCTCACTAAAGACAGCCTTGGCTAGGCTGTTCCAAGTCTCAGCCTTATTATGAGTCACTGCTCCCCAGAGTGTGGTATGTCATTCTCACTAAAGACAGCCTTGGCTAGGCTATTCCAAGTCTCAGCCCTATTATGAGTCACTGCTCCCCAGAGTGTGGTATGTCATTCTCACTAAAGACAGCCTTGGCTAGGCTGTTCCAAGTCTCAGCCTTATTATGAGTCACTGCTCCCCAGAGTGTGGTATGTCATTCTCACTAAAGACAGCCTTGGCTAGGCTGTTCCAAGTCTCAGCCTTATTATGAGTCACTGCTCCCCAGAGTGTGGTATGTCATTCTCACTAAAGACAGCCTTGGCTAGGCTGTTCCAAGTCTCAGCCTTATTATGAGTCACTGCTCCCCAGAGTGTGGTATGTCATTCTCACTAAAGACAGCCTTGGCTAGGCTGTTCTAAGTCTCAGCCTTATTATGAGTCACTGCTCCCCAGAGTGTGGTATGTCATTCTCACTAAAGACAGCCTTGGCTAGGCTGTTCCAAGTCTCAGCATTATTATGAGTCACTGCTCCCCGGAGTGTGGTATGTCATTCTCACTAAAGACAGCCTTGGCTAGGCTGTTCCAAGTCTCAGCCTTATTATGAGTCACTGCTCCCCAGAGTGTGGTATGTCATTCTCACTAAAGACAGCCTTGGCTAGGCTGTTCCAAGTCTCAGCCTTATTATGAGTCACTGCTCCCCAGAGTGTGGAATGTCATTCTCACTAAAGACAGCCTTGGCTAGGCTGTTCCAAGTCTCAGCCTTATTATGAGTCACTGCTCCCCAGAGTGTGGTATGTCATTCTCACTAAAGCCAGCCTTGGCTAGGCTGTTCCAAGTCTCAGCCTTATTATGAGTCACTGCTCCCCAGAGTGTGGTATGTCATTCTCACTAAAGACAGCCTTGGCTAGGCTGTTCCAAGTCTCAGCCTTATTATGAGTCACTGCTCCCCAGAGTGTGGTATGTCATTCTCACTAAAGACAGCCTTGGCTAGGCTGTTCCAAGTCTCAGCCTTATTATGAGTCACTGCTCCCCAGAGTGTGGTATGTCATTCTCACTAAAGCCAGCCTTGGCTAGGCTGTTCCAAGTCTCAGCCTTATTATGAGTCACTGCTCCCCAGAGTGTGGTATGTCATTCTCACTAAAGACAGCCTTGGCTAGGCTGTTCCAAGTCTCAGCATTATTATGAGTCACTGCTCCCCTGAGTGTGGCATGTCATTCTCACTAAAGACAGCCTTGGCTAGGCTGTTCCAAGTCTCAGCCTTATTATGAGTCACTGCTCCCCAGAGTGTGGTATGTCATTCTCACTAAAGACAGCCTTGGCTAGGCTGTTCCAAGTCTCAGCCTTATTATGAGTCACTGCTCCCCAGAGTGTGGTATGTCATTCTCATTAAAGACAGGCTTGGCTAGGCTGTTCCAAGTCTCAGCATTATTATGAGTCACTGCTCCCCGGAGTGTGGTATGTCATTCTCACTAAAGACAGCCTTGGCTAGGCTGTTCCAAGTCTCAGCCTTATTATGAGTCACTGCTCCCCAGAGTGTGGTATGTCATTCTCACTAAAGACAGCCTTGGCTAGGCTGTTCCAAGTCTCAGCCTTATTATGAGTCACTGCTTCCCAGAGTGTGGAATGTCATTCTCACTAAAGACAGCCTTGGCTAGGCTGTTCCAAGTCTCAGCCTTATTATGAGTCACTGCTCCCCAGAGTGTGGTATGTCATTCTCACTAAAGACAGCCTTGGCTAGGCTGTTCCAAGTCTCAGCCTTATTATGAGTCACTGCTCCCCAGAGTGTGGTATGTCATTCTCACTAAAGACAGCCTTGGCTAGGCTGTTCCAAGTCTCAGCCTTATTATGAGTCACTGCTCCCCAGAGTGTGGTATGTCATTCTCACTAAAGACAGCCTTGGCTAGGCTGTTCCAAGTCTCAGCCTTATTATGAGTCACTGCTCCCCAGAGTGTGGTATGTCATTCTCACTAAAGACAGCCTTGGCTAGGCTGTTCCAAGTCTCAGCCTTATTATGAGTCACTGCTCCCCAGAGTGTGGTATGTCATTCTCACTAAAGACAGCCTTGGCTAGGCTGTTCCAAGTCTCAGCCTTATTATGAGACCTGGTATAGGCTCTCTGCAGCAGCCTGTAGTATTTCACAAGGAGTGGAACAAATATTTTTGACTCCCCCAAACCCACCTCTGTACCCTGAATTTGGCACCATCCTTCCCATCTCCTGACATGTTTGCAAAGGTTCTCCAGTGACAGTTGAAACATTTTCCTGGCAATTTGTGATATTGCTTTTCATGACCAGTGCACAAATATGCACAACCAAGCCAACCATGTTTGCTTGATGGTAAGTGAAGAGAAACATTGCCAAAAATAGAGGAAGGGAGTTTATGAAACAGCAAGGATGATGTAACATTTAGCAATGATTTATGGCATCTGTGCTGCTACACCTTGACACACTTTGTCCACTGGTCAACACTGAAATGCTAAATGACTTGGCTAAGTGCTCGTACATGCTCTCAGGTGAGGACAACAAAGGTTACAGAGTTCCTGGAGTGAGCCTCTATCCATCGTGTAGCACTCTACTATTTCCACCTCATGCAGACCATGGAAAGTTAAACGGGGTCTAAATGCCCTTCTCCTCCTTGCCCAAAGCAGCAGCAGCAGCACAGCCTTGAGCCTGTTGCACATAGTCATGCAGAAGAGCAGCAGCAGCCCCTAACATTCTTTCTTTGTAGTGCAGTTTCTGTGGCTGTATTTCAGTAGGTTTTGGAGTACAAGGCAAAAGGCTACACTAAGTGTATGTGATTACTTTTTAGCTTGTTGAATAGCTCCATCACATTGGATTGGTTGATTAGCATACAGTTCAGCTACTTATGCAGTAATTAGCTTACTTACCGTCCTGCAATTCTTATTTCCTTCTTCATTGATACATCCCAACTACCTGATGTTTATAAAATAAAAAATATTCCTTTCATTTTGCTACTCTTTAGCTTATTCTCTATTTTTCTCCTCCTAATATACTGTCTTTCATCTTACCATGACTCAGTAATATATTGCAACATCTCTCAAACTCTGTCCCATCCACCTATCCATAATTCTTCTTTACACCCTCCACACATTGCACTAAACCTATTTAATATTGCCCGACACCTTTATTCTAACTTTAAGATGAGTAATTGCACTTCAACTCAAACCAAAACAAAATTAAGTGCAAGAATCCTCTTCAAAAACAAATGAGCATAATTCCACAGTACATCAAAGTCCTTCTAGAAGGAGATATGCACCCTAACCCTGACACCACTTATCACAACAAACATAAAGATTATTCTCTACACATACATCTGTAACCCAAAAACAGCCAATTGTCAATGCTGGTGATCTGATTTTTGCTGCAATAAATATTAGAAGTATAAGAAATAAAACTGCTGAACTACATGCCTGGATTACCCAACATAAACCTGATATTCTTATTGTAACTGAAACTTGGCTTAAACCCAGCATAAGCAACTCAGAAGTCATACCTCCTGGCTTTAATAATATCTGTAGTGACCATGCAAAGTGGAAAGGTGGAGGTATTGCTTTAATATTTCCCAACACCTTCCACATTTCCCCTTACAGCAAACCAACACCAAAATTCAGTTCAGCAGAGCTTCTTATTGTTTTCCTCAAAATAAATAATTATAAATAAATAAGTGTTACTGTCCTTTACATCCCTCCTGGCACAATATAGCTGTACTGGAAGATATCCTACATTGGATAGCCACAAAATTTCCACAAGAAAAAAATATTACTAGGTGACATGAATGACATTTTATTGGACATAAACTCTAACTCCCCTATGTCTAATATAAAATTACATGGTTTCACACAACTAATTAATAGCCTCACACATTATAGCAAGACATCAAATTATCTAGTGTACCGAATCCTACAGTCAGACCCTAGCAAATGCTCCAACACAGGTACAATGCCAGACTCTCACAGTGATCATCTCCCTATCTATACAACTACATATCTCACACAACCAGTTTTGCAGCATATTTATAAAACAACATGTAACCTTTCCACCTATTAACTGGAACTTCCTAAAAATCCTCCTCTTAGACAATGCTGCACTTGAATTCAATACAAGTTTTCTAAATATCCTAAACAGCCTTCCTCCTCCTTGAAGGAAGAGACTGAAAACAAATAATGCAATTTGGCTATCCAAAATAAAAAAAAAGGTAGAAAGCTAATGCAGAATAGAGAAAAAGCATGGAAAGAACATAAAACACCTCAGTGTCTTGAAAACGTCAACATGCTTTGCAATCATACTAAAAAGCAAAAAAAATGAATACAAAAACTACACTATAATAACTTTCAGAATAATACTAAACACAACCCTAAAAAAAGGTGGACAGCTACTGAAAAAATCTTAGATCATGGCCAAAATTCATCTCAAACGCATCTCCTGATAAGTAACCCCTTGAAACTGTAATAGAGTTCAGCTCTAATTTTATAGATAGCATAGCATGACTAACCAAGGAATCTTCAACATTTAATCTCAACCCTGCTTAACAGCCACATATCACCACATTCACTTTCACCTTCAAACCTGTTCCCACATCCTATATAAAACTACTCTTAAACAATGTAGCAAAAAGCACTCCACAGGGTGAATGTCCCATTGCCGAAAATCAATAATCCACAGTAAGGTATAGCAGCGAGACAACCAGGCACTCCGTTATCTTTTTCAACCATAAAAAACATGTATTTATTCAAAATAAAAACACATCAGCACTGATAAGCACTTTCGCTAAAGAGCTTCATCAGACCATCTAACTAAAATCAATTAAGTCTCATTTTATACAAAAATCAAATTCCTATTGCCCAATCATATACATGAACAATTAAAGTGCAATTTGCTTAAAGGCATAGAATGAAATGTTAAAAAATACGTCTTACTTATATTCAAAATCAATCATAGATTTTAAAAACATATAAAAACAAAACATACTTAATATAAATTCATACAGATATAAGAATAACAAGAGAAAAAAAGGGGGGAAAAGGGAGAAGGATATACACTATTTGTGTATCCTTCTACTTATAAGTAGGGGGGTTATAGAAGCCTTTTCATTCAATCCTTTGCCTCTATCAGCTCTAAGGACTATAATCCAATTTGTCTCCCTACTTTCTCTAAACTTTCTTATATCTCCTTCATGAATATCCAGGTAGATTACCTCTAAGACTCTGAAACTAAATCTATGTGCATATCCTGTCAACATGACATGTTTTCAGAGGGCATTATGTTCTGATCTGATTCTAATACTATATACATGCTCTCTTATCCTGTCTTTCAGAGCTCTATTGGTCTTCCCAACATAAAAGGAATGGCAACATTCACACTCAGCTAGGTAGACCACATTAGATGTAAAACAATTAGCCACTGCTCTAAAAGTGAATTATTTGTCCAAATCTGGGTGTATAAGGATGTTAGAAGTATTAATGTATTGACCGAAATTACACCTGCCACAGGGTTGTGTTGAACATATCTGATCCTCTCTATTCCTTGCCCCTTTGTTATAACAAAGGAGTCTCTTCATGTTTTTCCTATTTTTATACAGAAATCTTGGTGTATCACCCACTAGTTCACCAATTTCTGGATCAACTGTTAGTACTGACCAATTCTTAATAACGGCCTCAACTAAGTTTTTATTATCACTAGTATAAAATAGAGGTATTTTCAGATAATTATTAACACTAGGACCCCCATCTGTTCATTCATATATAGTATGTGGTCCATAATAAGGTGAGACTATACTCTCCCTCAGTTCATTAATAGCAGACAAATTCTTCTGTATTTCCTTTGGGCAATAGCCCCTACTCCTAAGACTCCTTCCCAGATCATCCATCTCTTTAATTAATCCTTCTGTAGTAGGGTTCAACCTAGAGGCCCTCATCCCTTGGCCTCTAATTAAATTCTTGAAAATATAATTTGGGTGCATACTAGTCCTAGTTAGTAAGGAATTCCTGTAGCTGGAGTTCCTGAAAACACCTGTATTTATCTATCCATTCTCTAGTCTCTCTACATAAATCTAAATACTCTATCCTATCCCTAGAGGATACCATAGTGAACCTTACATACTCAGTCAAATTGTTCATCACATTGTGAAACTCCAATAACTGTTCATGGGTCCCCCTCCATAATAGGAAGAGGTCATCCAAGAAATGTCGATAAAAAACAACATGTTCTTTAAATGCCTCTATCTCAAACAAAATAGTGTTCTCCCAATGTGCCAAGAACATGTTAGCGTAGTTATTGGTACAAGATGTGCCCATAGCTATGCCATCTTTCTGGATATATATTTTACCATTAAAGATAAAAACATTGTTTTCAAGAACCACTTCCAAGAAATGACATATAAGGTTTATCTGCACTAAACTGTAATGAATTTTAATTGAAAGATATTCATGTAAATATTGGATACCTAAATTATTAGGAATGATTGTGAAAAGTGATTAAACATCTAAGGTCACAAAAATGACTTCCTCCAGGGTACCAAAATTGGTGGTACATTCATAAAGGTCAATGAGAAATTGTTTGGAATCTTTCAACACTGTCCTATTGTTATCTATGATAGGACATAAATCCCTTTCTACAAAAAATGATAAAGGTTCTGTTGCCCACCCCCCACCTGCCACAATCAGCCTCATAGATGGGTTCAGGGGATGTTTATGAATTTTTGGTAAACCCTGTATTATGGGAATCAAAGGATTATCAGCCTTTAGATATTTATATATTTCATCTGTAATAACTCACTTTTCAAGTTATCCAGTAGCTCCTCAAAAATAGAGTTCACAAAGGGATGCACCTCTGCTGACATTATTAGTCTATAATATTTATACTCTTAAACAAACTTAAACTTTGTTACTCTTCAGCTGATGAACTGCCAAGAAAAGTATTTAAAAATAGCAGCCAATAACATTGGCTATCCTGTCTCAATCCTTACAAATAGGTCAGTCCAGGAATCCCATGTTCCCTCTCTCTGGAAAAAAGTGACATATTATCACTCTGCACAAAGCTGGAAATTCAACAGCCAATAATAACAGTAGACCTATTGCAATCTTATCTCCCCTCCCCAAAAGACAAATGTATTCAAAAACAATTTCTAGACTTCATACTGCAGGAAGAACTCCTATCCCCTACACAACATGGCTTCTGTCCTTCCCATTATACTAGCACTGCTCTTCCAACCTATATAGATGCTGTCAATAAAGTTAAAGATTACTGCAAGTTAGTCTCTTCCTTATTTCTAGAATTGTCTAAAGCTTTTGACGTGGCTTGTCACAGCAAACGTCTACTGCAAATGTCATCACTAGGTCTCTCTCAGCCCACGCTACTGTGGTTAAAAAGCTACCTGCCCAATAGGTATCAGTCAGTAAAATGGCACTCCACGCTCTCTCCTTACTTCCCAAAAAACACCGGTGTACCACAAGGCTCTATCCTTGGTACCTCTTCTTTAACATTTTCATCAACACATTGCAAACCGCCACAGAACAGGCCACCCTACTACAAGACACTGATGACTCCACTCTCATTTGCACATCTGACAACATGGTACACCTCCAAATATTACTCAGGAAGCTTTAACAGACATGGAAACATGGCTTCATAACACATAGTCAACCTAAAAAAGATCAAACTACTACTTTTTCCCCAAATCCCTTTTCTCATGAAAAAAATAAAATTTAAAGTCCTCTAAGTCACTTGTCATAGAAAACTATTAGGGGTAATAGTGGCTTATATCATTACATTAAACCTGCACATACAAAATAGCATTAGAAAAACTCAATAAAAACTAGGGATGCTTTAGAGAGCCAAAAACTTTCTCACTAACACAACTAAAACTACACTCGCCATTACTTATCTCATCCTAACTCTACATTATGGCACTCCCATCCATATCGTCCAGGCCTCACAAAAATTAAAACTTCAACAATGTTACAACAATGTTGCTAAATCTGCAGCACATACCCCTTTCAGAACCAACCACTGTTTAGCACTGAAAATCCTAAAACTGGTTAGTACTGTCACATCAACTAACATATACACAGCTTCTTACCACCTATAAAATTATCCAGCATCCATCTGCCTGTCCAGCACTAAAACACATTCAACACAACTATGTTCCTAGTTGGTCATTGTGATACAGTGACCAAAAACTCCTGTCTGTCTACAAACCTAGCAAGTCTGCTGGACATTGTTTGTACTTGTACGAGGTTGCTATGGCCTAGAACACCTTACCTGTATCCATCAGGTCTACCCCCTCCTTCCCTCACATCTTTCAAAACCACTCTGAACATCTTCCTAGCTAAAATCTGGCTTTGTTCTTGCTCAAAACTAGGATAAACTATATCCTTAAATGTGCACAAGTACCTTTTTATCCCTTATACCTCCTTACTCTTCCCTTTTCACTTACTTCCTTACTGCTATCTAATTCACTTCCCTGACTTTCTCTTTAAATATACCATAAGCCAGTTTTTTCCTCACTTCACATTGCAATTCCTATTTGTACTAGACTAACAACTTAAATGTCTCTACAAACTGTGTAAAATTCCTCTAAATATTAAGTGATTGTCATATACCTTGTATCAATCTTTCATCACTGTTTTTATACTATGTCTAGTCTGTTATAAATATTTAAACTGCAGATGTTTTGTTTTAATTTTGAAGATTGTAAAATCATTGTTGTTAAAAAGGTTTCTAATACTTTAGAGCTTTTTCCCACCGGGCCTCCACTGAAAAATAATTTCTACCCATCGGACTTTCCTGGTAATCAAATGACAATGAATAAATTAATTAATTAATTAATTAATTAATTAATTAATTAATTAATTAATTAATTAATTAATTAAATAAATTATATTGCAATTGTCTGCCTTCATGCAACTACATTATGATAAAACTGGGTTTTTGTAACCACTTACCCCAAAAACTATATTCATCTTAATGACATATTTCTTTTTATACATCTTGAAATAGACTCCTGATTATTGACACTGTATAACACTGTATTGCTACTTAATGCCTTGTAGTAATCCTGTAACATTGCTGTTTAATGCTAATTTATAATGAAAATTGTATAATATGTTGGAGCTTTTCTTCCAGGGCATCTGCTGAAAAAGGGCTCTTCAGCTCAGTTGGACAATCCAGGTCAACAAATGTAAAATAAATAAAATAATAAATAAATAAATAAACTTATACACTGCAGAATTTGAGATACTTAAGGTTTGCCAGAGTTTGGTGATGTCAGGTTAAAAGGTTTATGTAATAAACTGAAACACTTTTGATGTCTTATTGTTTAAAAATTATCTCTTAAACAAAATTTCACACCAATACCTAATTTAATTACATATAATAACTAACCCATAACACACCCATAAGGAAAAGTGAATACCCCAACTTCAAGGCTGTGTTGTGTCACCACTTAATGACACACACTGCCTATAGTGCTGAGTTAGTTACTGTGCGAAAAAAAGGCTATTGAGACAGACTGAATAGGTGCCAAGGGTCATTGTTGAATTGGAGAGTGGCAATGGAATGGGTTGTGATATAGTACCAGACATGAAGTGGGTATGTCAACTTGAGCACCAATCTCTGTTAAGCTATGTGAAAAATCTCTGTCCCTGATCTTTCCTTTGCTCATTTGCTAGTTAACGTAAAAATGTTATTATGTGGTAAAATGTTAAATTATTTCCTTACATATTCCAATCCATAAATATTGTGAATCTGTCTGATTAAGTATGTCAATGAAATGTTCTCTTTAAGAAGTCTCCACTATTTTTGTATAACTTTGGGTCTTTAATAATGTCTCATACAATCTACTTTGTAGATAAATAGAGATAGGATCTGTGACCCAACGTCCAGGAGACCCCATTGGTCTCGTTGGAGGATTTGTCATATCTTTATGAGTCTTTGGGAGGCCACAGTACACTTGGATGCATAACATAAAAACAGTAAGTACATCCAGTGGTAAAATAGCATTCAGACGCATACTATAAACACTATTATTAACTCATGCTGTAATATTATTTATCTCAAATCTATTAATAATGGTATAGTTGTAAGAATTAGACAGCATACTCCTTGTGTGACCATCAGTGTCCATGTCTACTGTGTGACCACCTTTACTGGCAGCTTTTATAACTATAGTTTCATTTACAATTAATGCTTTAATGCTTCATTTTCATCTGTGTTTAAATTACAAAAGGAAGTTATACAGCAGTCCAGGAACAAATCACAGAAGTCATTCTTATAATTTCACTTGGACTGCTTCACCACTGATTTATTTATCAGAAGAAAATTGCTTTTTTTTTTTCAGGAAAGTCAGTCAAACTCACAATCTCATTTACCACTATATACCGCTTCAAGACATCATAAACCTTGCAGCAATAGGATAGTTGACATTCTTGATGCTCTACTACAAAATGTCACATGGTAGAACTTCCTGAGTTTTGAACATCCCAATCATCTATGTTTACATGCAACATATTCTGTTACTCTGTGTATCTACTAAATGAGAAAATCCTGATTTTCCTAAAGAAGTAAAAGACAATGGTAATACTCTTGTGGAGAAAAAGATTGCTTTAGTGAAATAAGTGTTTTTGTAATGAACACACTGAATAATGTGCCAGCTGTGTAATTCACAGTGGCAGAACAAACAATCTCTGATTTATTTCTTCATTATATTAATTAATTTTTTGTTGGATGAATCCATATAGCACCAGTTTCTGTGAATGGCATAGATACATGTTATTATACCTTTCTAACATGTAGTAAAAGTAATAAACTCTATTGCCCTCTCTTTTATAAGTACTAATTTTTGAGGAAAGTATCCAATATGTTCTTAAAAGAAGTTTGAAAATAAATTTGCCGACAAACAAGGCATTATTTATAGTAAACTACTAGGCATACAGTCTAACAAACAGTTGAAGATCCTGTCTCATTTCCCAGATTCTCCTGACCACGCTCTGATCAATGGACTTGCCGGTGTCATGTGTAACAAACATATTTGGAGGGAATTAAATCCACAGTACAGGAAGCAGCTCCTTCCACACTAATTGCCAGACAAAAAGGAACAGTTTGAGACATCTGGTCTTGTATGCATACACTTGGCTTTATTTGTGACATGTTCAACTATTTATCTTTGTTTTTTCTTGCATTTTTATGCTTCATTTTGCATTTTTTTTCTAGGTGCTATAAAATATATGAAATGGAACATTTTGTTCAAACCAAAACCATTTTAAATCCATATAAATTTTCATCAGAATTTAAACGCCTGAACAGACAGTTAAGGAATAAAGTTTCATGTCAATTCATACTCAGAATGTAGAAGTGAGTCTGTCTATATGGTTCCGACAATTGTGCGTTTTGATCATGTATTTATTAAATAACAAGAAGCAGACAACAAAACGGACTGTCCAGAGCAAAACTGTGTCATGCCTGAGAGAAGACTACAAATCCATTAACAAGTACGAAGTCTGTCTGTAGTGTTTGGTTTCTTAGTGAATGTCACCATATTTTTAAATTGAAAATCCCCTTATGGTGACTTTTCTTAACTTTTGAAGCATATGTGATAAGGGAAACCTTTGTCAAATGCTGTATAAGTGATTACATATCCAAACAACATAACAAAAATAGCTTTCTGAATGATCTAATGCTTAACTTTACAAAAGCAGGTCTTTACCCAAAGAGTCCCTATATAAAAAAAGTGGTACTTACATATTATCACAAGCAGATTTTCTCGGTTGTGATTTTTGCATATTTCCATACAAAAAAAGACCATGAAACAGTGTAAGTTGTTTTACAGAGTGTTTATTGCTGTGGAATAACTTTGGATTACCTTCTGGAACAGAAACATTTCAGAAAACCCTCTTCTTGTTTTTGTGTGCATTACACACACACACTTGAATTGCTAGGCCTGGTGTCGTTATGATCCACTGATTCTTTTCACTGTGTGGAACTAATCCTTCACAGAAGGCAAACCCACAGGCAGTAATGATCGTTTTGTGTAGCTTTAATTTTTTTTAACAATTTGTAAGAATAGGTTCAGGTAAATATGAACACGCTACTACATGTCAGAAAATGCAGGTCTGTTTTGTCATATTACTTGGCGTCACTTAACAGAATGTGTACTTAAGAAAGTCAGTGTGGAGCTTGAATATGCACACAATTGGTTAGATCCAGTGGGGTTTCATCAGAAAACAGATATTTTGTTGTAACTGGAGAGGGAGGGGGCTTAACCAAGAAACAAAAGACATGTATCAATGGAAAGGTAAAGGATTTTGAAAGTGTTACCAACTTAATCACTGCCGGAGTTAGCATATGAAAACATATGAGCTGAGAGTGCAGGGTCCTGGGAGAATGCGTCTTTTGCAGAACTGGGGAAATCCTACAGATGCATCTTTGCAGGACCAAATTAACCCGGTTGTAACCTACAAGTAAAAGCACACACTTCTGTGATATACACACACTTCACAACACAGTCTGACCACATGTCTTGGCCTGAGAAATGAGCGTAAAGCATCCACTTCTGAATTGAACAATGTGGTTACAATAATACAATAATTACCTAAAAAATCAATAAATAAATAAAGATTCTTCTGCACTTTTGAGGTATACATCTGAACTGTTGTAAGTAGCTGTAGAGGAACATAGCTTTTTTTAATGATGCAGATGTGAAAGGTAAAATTTTGAATTAAAGAAAGAATGAAGAACTATTCTGTAGCTATTGCATAAGACAGTGTATGGAATACACCGATTCCAATCGTTTTGTGTGTGTGTTTGTGTATATCTGTGATACTTTAAACATCTTGCACTTTATGTCTAGAGTATGAGTCGTATCATCAGTGGTGTAATCAGAAGTCATTAAGTGAGTTTCATAACTAGTCAGAAGAAGATATTCCCTGTATTACACAAAGTAAATAAAGTTGAAATCCATTTAAGCAGTTAGTTGATTTTTAGGCTAGTGCACTGTTTTTCATTGTCTCACATGCGCTGAATTATTTGCATAAGCAGAACAGTAGAGCAAAAAAGGTCTTTGCCTTTTAAAAAGCCAATTGGTATTTTATTGGCTTCATACAAATCCACTCCAAAAAAGGTCTTTAGCTTTGTAGAAGAGAAAAAAAAAGATTTCAGCTTTTAATGTAGGATGATGATTGGTACTTTTGTATCTACAGCAGCAAAAATCCATGTTCCCAACCTTCACGCAAATAGATTAAAAAAAAAAAAAAAAAAAACATGATCAAGATTCTGAAAACGTGATCATCATAAAACAAATCTACCTTTTTAGATTTTTGCAAGGGGAAAGCCCCCTGCACGTCCCATACCCCCTGCAAATTAAATATATCAATTATGAGATCACACTGAGGAAAAAGGTAAATTTCCCGATCTTCACTGTACTGCAATTTCCATTGAAAAGCTTTGAGTTTTGAAAAACTCGATCATATGGTCTCTACCATATGGAGTTCGAGTTTCTGGCTTGA
>NC_056733.1:913067591-913092591 GCF_019279795.1 Protopterus annectens
GCAAAAAATTTCATTCCACTATTCAGAAAATGTTGAGATGCAGGTCTGACATTCAAACTGCTGTATCCAACTTCTTTAAGGTATTCTTCCCTGGAGGGACAAAATCCACTTTTTGATGAAGTGCATGCTAAGGAAGAAATGCAAAAGTTTGTCCAACAAATAAGTAAGCTGTGAAACGGGAGATTCTACTGCTTGTTCTTCTGGTAATAAAGACCACAGAGAAACTGTACCTGTGAAACGTTTTCCAGTATTTCAAAGGAAAATGGAGAGAAGAAAGAGAGCATGAGACTTGACTAGAAGAATCGTGGGTATGTTGGCAATTAAGCAGAGACCGGATTTGGGTGATGGAGAAGAACAGTAATAAAACCAGTAACTTAATGTGGGATTACAATGCAATAATTATATTTGTGAAATATGACAGAACAAGAAAATTTGGAAGTATTGGACTTTTTTAGAATTTTTTGGACTTGTGTGGGACTCTAAAGTGTATGCCCTACTTTATGTCATTAATGTTTGGAAAAATGCTTTGGGGAGGGGAAGAGAGGGGAGAAAGCTAACTGTAAGTAAAGAAAACCTGTTATTTTCTTAATAGTACTGTATTTGTGGTGCATGCATTTCTTTGCATGATATTTTTTTTAAGTGTAATGGGGATTGTAAACGTGTTTTTTTCCTCTTTCTTCTTGTACACTTATTTATTTATTTATTTGCAGTTGGTTTACCAGGATAGTCCATTGGGCCAAAAAGAACCCGTTTTTAATGGAGTCCTGGGGAGAAAAGCTCCAACACAGACAGATTAGGTACATACAAAAGATTGCTAATAATAATTATACAAGAGTAGAAGATAAAACATTTGAGCTCAAAATTCAAGAAGTATTCAAAACAATGCAATCTAATGAGGATTAATGTGAAGTAAATAAGCTTAAACAGTAACGTGTTTTACATTACAGAGTAGTTATTCAGAAGGAACATAAGCTAGTTAGGTGAAGTTAAGTATCATAAGCGTAAAAGGAGGTTAAGATATCGTATATTTATGAGGGGTGGGAGCAAGAACAATCCCATTGGGACCTTAGATGTGTATGAAGAGATTTTTTGAACATGTACTGGTTAGAGGTGGTACGAATGGATGGTGGGAGTGAGTTCTAGAGACTGGCAAGGTTAAAGGATAGTAAGTGTTTGCCTGGGGGATGAGATGGTTTATGAACTTCTAGTAGGTTTTGATTGTTAGACCTTAAGACTCTATTTGGTAGGTGCATTTTGAAGGCAGAAGACAGGGAGGGACAAAGAGAGGGGTTGAGAATGAGCTTATGAGCTAAAGTCAGCTGTGTATAGATGAGATGATTAGGTAGTTCAAGCCAATTTAGTTTTTGGAGAGAGGAACAGTGGTGGGTGGAGGACTTGTGGTGGGTGGAGGACTTGTGGCTATTAGCGAATTTGGCGATTTTGTTATAGCAGGAGGAAAGCTGTTTTTTAGAGAGGTCTGAAGATTAATCAGTAATGGAGCCCCGTAGAGAAGGGAGGGGATGAGAAAGGAGGAAGCGAGAGTGTTTTTGGAGGAGCTTGTAAGGTACTGGTTCTGACGGTAGAGCATACCTAGTTTTTGATGTTTTTTTTTTAATATTTAGTTGTAGATGGGAGTTGAAATTAAGCCGGTTGTCAATTTGAACACCTAGTAACCTAGTTTCAGAAACCAGTTCCAGGGGTGAGTTATTTTGGCTGGTAATCGAGAAAGAGTTTATATCGAAGGAAGTGGATTTGGAGGGGGTAAATACCATTAGTTTTGTTTTGGAGGCATTGAGTGCTAAGTGATCTATTTTCATCCAATGCTCAGTAATTGAGAAAGCTTCCTGAGTAAGTTTTTGGAGCAGAGAGGAAGAGGTGGCAGAGCAGATAATGGTAGAATCATCTGCATATTGGATGATGTTTGCAAATGGAATGGATTTGTGGAAATAGTTTATAAATATATTAAAGAGAAGGGGACCAAGAATAGATCCTTGGGGAACTCCAGTGGGGGTACTAAGGAAAGAGGAAGTGGCCTTTTTCCATATTACAGCTTGGTATCTATTTGATAAATAGCTGGAGAACCAATTTATGGAGGAGGGAGAGAGGTTAATTTTTGACAGTTTGGTTAAGAGCAGGCTGTGTGAGATAGTGTTGAAGGCCTTGGAGAGGTCAAGTAGTAAGGTAGAGACAATGTGGCCGGAGTCGTGTGCTCTATTAACAGTCTCAAGACTGTACCATGTGTCGTAGCATGACTAACCTTTCTTTTTGGTTAACTTCAGCCAGTCTGTGAGCCACTTTTGAGAAATATAGGCAATGCAATGAAGAAAAGAGAGGGGGAGAGATGAATGGCCTGGTTAAGAGAGTAATGACAAAAGAAAAATCTGTGTGCTTTTTCCCATGCTTGCATAGGGCAATGACTGGGTTAAGACTCTAGGCATTATCCAGTAACAAGTTTATTACAACGCATGTAAATGAAAAAGAATATTGACTATTATAAGGCTTTTTTTCTGAGAAATAAGATCCCCATATCAGTTTTATGTCTGGTTTGCATGTCACTAGAAGACAATTTGGTAGAGAGAAATGGCTTGGAGAAAGTGTTTTCTGAAACATTCAAATATTTTCTCAGCTGGGAGAGCTATAAAGATAGACAAAATCAAATGGCCCTAATAGCACAGGCTGTACCATGTGTCGTAGCATGACTAACCTTTCTTTTTGGTTAACTTCAGCCAGTTTGTGTTGCTATCAACTTAGATCATTTGTTATTAGGAAGCAAGAACTTCAGTATTTGAAGATGTACATAGTTTTGTGTGTTTTTATTAACTTAATAGTTTTTTTTTTTGGGGGGGGGTTCTGTTTGAGGGCTTTCAAAAACAGTTATGTAAGATGTGGCATTGGTACAATGGATATGACGGGAAACAACTGTATAAAAGTCCAACCTGCTGAACAGTATATGCATGTAATAGAAGTTGGAACTAGAGATTTAATAAAAAAGCTATTGTACATAAAAGGTGATAATAACTAAAAAACATGATGCTTTCTGTAGTGTCTTTCAGTCTGAATGGTCTTAAAGATATAAAAAGTGAACTATATTAAAAATATAGAATGCAAATAGCTATGCTACAGGAGACGCACCTGGAAAGAACTGAACATGTGAACTTGATAAAGAAAGGTTTTCAGGATGGTTATTCGGGGACTGTCTGGGGCAAAGGAAAAGAGTAGTATTTTATATTGATTGCAAGAGGATCTCCAATAATGATACAGAGGGGGGAAAAAGATAATAATGGAAGATGCATAGTACTAGGGGGCTACTGTCTAGGGAGGAGGATTACACTGGCATGCATTTACATTCTACCTAAAACTGCTGTAATGGAGCTTAAGAAAATTCTGGGAGAAATAATCCGCTTTCAGCAAGCAGTATCACTTGTAGGTGGAGAATGGAATTTAGTTTGCAGCAGTGAAGATGTGTCTGGGGGTCTAGAATGGAAAATGTAACAAAGAAGGGTAGATGTCTGAAGAAATTTATGAAAATGTTTGGCATAGAAGATGCGAGTTCAGTACTAGGAGTTTATTATTATTCGCCAAGACACAAAAACTGTGCTAGGCTAGATAGATTTTTATATCTCACAGGAACTTTTGCATTTAATTGAAGGTCTTGAAATACACCCAGTAACGATTTCAGATCATGCGCCAATAGTAACTAAAATTGAAATGCAAGGTAATGAAATAAAAAATGAGACACTGGTGCTTTCCCACCTATCGGTTGAAAAGAGAGGAATTTACGGAATGGGTTTTGGAAGTAATTCAGGAGCTACTAGAGAATATAGAATTTTCTTCTGAAATATAGCTAGGGAGTGGGATAAAATTAAAGTGGAGTTTAAAACAAGGGTAGAAATAAAGGAAAGGGGGAGATATGGTTAATAAGCAATAAGAATTATTTAGAGGGATTGACAAATGTTAAAGTATTGCATAATAGGGGGAATCTCTCAGAACAAGAAAAAATGCAACTGCAGAATGCTAAACAGAAAGTAAGGGATTACCATGATAATATGCACAAATTAAGAAAGATTACTGTTAAGCAACTGTTTTTTTTGATGATCATTTTAGAGCATGAAATTTTTTAGCACAATGACTCAGGCAACACAGTGGAAAGGATTGTCACCAAGTTTAGGGAGCCTATAACAAGGAAGATCCTAAGAAGTTACTAGGCTGTTGGCCCTGAGGCCCTTATAAGTGTAGCTAAGAGTTTAGCTTATGTTTAGATAAGTCAGCATCCAAAGCCCCTGTCCAGCAATGACACAGGTGGAATCCCAGGAGTGTACTTGGTTTCTCATTCAGTTATCCAGGTTGCACTTAAAAAGGGGAAATGAGGTACTCTGCTTGGCGTGGAGAGGGAGTCTTTTCCACAGATGGGGAGTTTCTGAGACGCATCTGTCCCACCAACAAATCCTTTTGATGTCACAGACCAGGTTGAGGTCGTGCGTGCGGGTTACTTGAGTAGAGCTTGACTTGCAGATATGCAGCATTTCCATCAAGGTGGGGTCTGAGATTGCTTTGTATGCCAGACAGAGGTCACCTCTGAGGAGTCTGTAGATAACCAGAGATCCTGTAGAGGCATTAGAAATATTTCAACATTTTTATGAAAGTTTGTATAAAGCAGAGAAATATGTAAATCAAGAAAAGGTACAAATGGAAATGTTTATGGAAGAATTAAATATGCCAAGTTTAGAGGTAGATGAGGCTCAATTACCAACAGGATAGGAAGAGATGAGATAAAAATAGTGATGTATAACCAGTCTATAGGAAAGTCACCAGGAATAGATGGTATTCCTGTGGAAGTTAGGAGGAAAAAACTGATAAAGATCTGGAAGGTTTTGTGTCAGTATTTTAAAAGGAGGAGAAGTACCATCATCTTGGAAGAAAGCAGTGATAGCTGTAATAACTAAAGAGGGTAAAGATCCATTGGATCCAGCTTTATACAGGCCCATTTAAATACTAAACTAGGAGTGTAAAGTGTTTGTCTATAATGTCTAAAAGAATGGCAAAAGTGATATCAAAATTGATAGATATGGATCAGTGTGGTTTTGTGGAGGGGAGGCAAACATTTGACAATATTAACAGAACATTGATGATCCAGAGGGAAGCAGAATTTAAGAAGATACCACTTTTAGTGGTGTGTCTTGATGCAGAGAAAGCACTTAACAGAGTAGACTAAGATTTCATGAGCAAGGCAATGGAAGCATTTGCTTTCCCTGATACAATTTTATAAGGTTGATTAGGAGTATATGAGGGATCGAAAATTTAAGTGGGTGGGGTCCTCTGATAACGTCTGCTTGAGTAGAGGAAGCAGGCAGGGTTGTCCACTTTCCCGTTTGCATTTTATTTAGAACCATTGGCAAAGAAATAAGAGACTCAGAAATTCAAGAATATAATTGGTATGGTAGTTGGGAAACGCCGGCTCTATTTGCAGATATTTATACGTGACAAAACCAGAAAGGGACTTTACAGTGTTGTGGAACATTTTGAGACCGTTTCACAGCATCTCAGGATGCAAAATTAATGAAGCTAAAACAAAGGCAAATGCAGTTTAGCAATAATGGTAAATTATGTCCCACACATGAATTGGTCCAACAATATCCATATTTATGGGGACATAAAATATTAACAGATCAAACCAGTGCCAAATCAGTAGTGAATATCAGCTGAAGTTGATCAATGATTTTTAATCTTTATTGGAGTCCCATTAATGTTGTAAAATCTTGTTTGAGTAGTACAATAAATCAAACCTTTATCTTTCAAATAGTCAGTTAATTAAAAAATAATACAATGAGCTTTCCTTTTAAAAAAACTGTAATTCAGGCCCAAAACCAAAAAGAAAAGAGGAAAGGCTCCATGAAGCGAATACAATTCTATTTATTGCATACATGGTACATGAGCAAAGCAGATGAGTGCTGTATTATGTGTTTTTCAATAAAACATTGTGTGGTTACATGCTTTTATATCAATTAAAATTAGTCAATAGTATATTAAAATATGAAAAAACACACAGGAAAAAACAAGAGTGGAGTGCCAGAGAGAAAACGATAAATAATGATGGCTTCTTTTAGTATTTTCTGCCATTCTGTTTGTTCTAAAATCGTGGAGGGCCATGGTGAGATGATTGGATACTGAGGAGCAAAGACCTTTCGTCGTTGTGGGACATAGACTAATTGTAATTGGTTCTTGTTATTCGATCAGGACGTACCATGGGCTCAAGAATGCTAGCCAGTGAGCACCAGCTGAGTGACATAGTAGGGAGTGGAATCATCTAATCTGTAATTTAGTATGGCGGGAAGATGTTCAGCCAGTGAGCGTTGCTTCTTACTGTCCATTTATAACCAGGGGGTGTGGAGCCAGTGACCATTGAGGCTAATCGCGATGTTGCCAATAACTTTGGAGTAGTGGGAGACGATCCATTTGTTAGGATGATGGTGGGAAACTGGGAGATGAATCAGAATAGGGGGCCCAAGAGGCCCACCAAAAGCGAGAAGTGGCCAGTGAGAAGTCAGGTGTTTTTTAGTGGGTATCGAACAAGGACGGTGATTGGAATTAGTTGATGTCCAATAGGTTAAGAGGCTGGGAATGTGTTACCCAATCTGTGTTCCAGCTAGAACGGTGTGTATGGTCTTGTTTTACTGCTCAGAGCCAATGGTCTTTAAGCTATCCAGAAAAAAGCTATTCAACATATTTATAGCAAAAAATGCCTCAAATTAATATTAGAACTAAAGTTAGTTAACCTCTAATGCTGTTTTGAAGATCAAGTTAAACATGACCAAAACCAAATACATAAAATGAAATCCCAAATCCCGAGTTGACAAAACAAAGTTAGAGAATCTCTGTAATAAGCATGGTGGTGGATCCTTCTAAGATTTAGCATGTTTGTGATGAATAAGCAGGAATTTAGTCAGGGGGGTTTATTTGACTCTAGCCTACTTTGTCATTCGAGCTGCTGCTTTTCAAGGCAGTCATTAAATCTTCCTTGTAGTTCTTCAAAGATCAATTTGTCCAGCACATGAAAGATTAAGCTGAAACGCCCTGGTCTATTCTGACTGTGTTTGGCTAGTGTGTTGATGTGATTCTTTTGTATTTGTCTGTAAGGCACTTCACTATCCAAGTCTTGAGCTTATTAATAGTTTTGTCGACATAAAGTGATGTGCACTGTGTGCATTGTGCTCTGTAAGTAACTCCTTCAGTAGAACAGTTACTGTGGTCTCTGCCGCAATCGTGTTTTTAGTATTTGGACAGTAGAAACCTGTCTGATTACCCATAAAGCGGCAGTAGCTACAGTAAGGTGGTCTGCAGCTATAGGTTCCTTTTTGAATTTCTTGTCCATCTTCTGTTGTCTTCGGAGTATGTTCATTGTGATCTCTAAGATTTTTGTTTTTACAGATATTAAAAATTGGTTTGTTTGTGATGGCTTGGTTTATTGTGCAGTTGCTTTTAAGGAGGATCCAGTTGTTTTTTATTGTCTTGATGATCTCTTAGCAGTCAGACTAAGAAATCGTCATGGATAGTTCCCTCGTGTTGTTGTTGTGTCTTCTTGTTCCGTTTTCTTCTCGACTTTACTAGAAGTAGTAAATATTTATGGGGACATGATAAAATGAAGTATTTGGGAGTATTGGATTAGAAGTGACTCTCTTGTGGCAGCTAAGGATATGTGGGAAGAGACCAAACATAAGATAATACAAAAATTGAGAAACTGGAAGCTTTGTGATGTACTTGGGTACAAGCAATTTAAAGTGTTTCTAGTCTGTTTAGTCTTGTACACAAGCAGGCATATTTTTATCAACCAGAGGAGAAGCTGTGGATAGCAATTAAAAAAAAAAAGAGTTGAAAGATTTTAACTTGTAATGGAAGACAGCAAGGGTCAACTGGCATAAGCTGATTCTTCCAATAGAACAAGGCAGACTAGGATTACCCAATTTGAGGGGGTATTTTAGAGCAACACGATTAAGGCTCTTGTACATAACACAAGCAGAAAACTATAATTTAAAGTGGGAAGGAATGATGGTGATACGGGGGGGGTTAAGAAATAAGGAGAGATTGTGATTTTGGATGCAAACTCTTAAGGAGAACCAAAATCATACAGAGTATTATATTCATAAAATAGCAGGGAGTATTCCAAGTACTAAACCAGCACAAGAATGGAGAAAAGAGATTTTGCCGATAGGGATGACTGTGGTCAGGGATACAGATAATAGGCAAGAGGGGCTGGAATTTATAGGAGAAAACTGGCAAAGGAGCCAAGGTATTGGGAGCAAATAACTAGAAAGGGAAAGGTAATAGAATGGGAAGAGACCAAGAATTTATTTGGACTGCATGTTAGAGATTACCTTCCCTACCAAGGATTGATATCCGAGTATAGGCAAAGAGAAAGAAATAGGGGGTCCTAAAAGACCAACACTGTTAGAGTTTTTAATAAAATCTAGAACAGAAGCTGCCATTAAAAAATTAATAGCTAATAAAGCATATAAAATATTGTATGATAATTATAAGAATCAATCGGAGGAATTTAGAAAGGATTGGGAAGAGAGATTGGATAAGCAATTTACAAAGAGACAATGGGGAGATATATGTATGTCTCCCAAATATTCAACGAAGTGTAGAAGATTTAGAATCTTTGCCTGGAAGAGTTTGCATATATATTTTTATACCCCAAGTAGTTTCCAAAGAATTTTTCCTCATGTGGATAGCAAATGTTGGAGATGTGACTGGCATGAAAGAGGTGGTTGGGAACATATTTTTTGGGAGTGTAATGAGCTGGTAGACTTTAGGGATTCCCTGCAGACCACTCTGTTGGAGATGCTGGGTGAGCGGATCGGATTGACTGTGGAGATGATTTTTTTTGAGCTATGATACAGAATCGGAACTGCCTAGACATAGTAATGTCTTGCTGTGTCTAATTATGGTGACTACCAAAAAAGCAATTACTAGAAAATGGAAATCAAAGTCTAGACCAACCTTACTAGAAGTAGTGAATATAGTAACAGAGACAAAACAGCTGGAATTGGGATCTTTAGAAAAGGGATGGAGCAAACTACATAGGGAAAAGGTGGGAATTGTCAGAACAACCTATGCAGAGAAGGAACAAGGTTTACGAGGCAGGATTTGAATGAGCCATATAATACTTAACTGACAGTGACTGGGTAGATTGTAAGTGATGCATAATGTTTGCACTACAGTTGTTTCAATGGTATAATGTTTGCAACTAAAGTGGTGTTATTTTGTTTTTCATTTGTATAAATGTAAGATTGCCTATGTCCTATGTGATAATTTAATAAAGATGTTTAAAAAAAAATCTGTATGTATTGCAACTTGATGTCCAGCTAGCTACTCTAAGCTTCTCAGGGCATAATGTATTTGCTCTGTATTGCTGATTTACAAGGTGCAGTTTTATGGACAGTTCTACAGTGAAAATTTGCTTTCTGTGCATTTGCTACTGTACAGGGCACTGCTAACCCATGCAAATACGCAAAATTCATAGCAACGCAGAAAAAACATAAAACTAACTAATGAGCCCCCTGGACAATAAAATGACTACACTAAGACTCCTTTTGTGTTTTTTTTTTTTTTTTTTTCGCCAACTCAGACCAGGCAAACGCCTCCTGCCACAAGATGAATAAACCCAGTCGTCCTAGTGTGAAAACACAGTAGGAGAGACCCATAAGTTGAATGCTACCACAAATCAGTTAAACAGCTATTTGGAAATCCCTTGTTGGAGGTGATTTGTGGACAGTTTTACAGCAGTAACAGTGAGAGGAAGATCATTGTTTCCCCCAAAATACAGTGAAATGCACACACAAAAACGGGAAACCGTAGTGATAACTCAATAACTTGAGCAAATGCAGTTTAGCAATGAAAGGTATTTAATTTGCCTGGATGGCACTGTATACAAGTAAAACACTTGTGGAATGCAGGTTAGGACTACAAGCTTTGCTAAGCTCTAGGAAAATGAGCAGGAGACAATATGTAATAAAGGTTTACTAGAGCAAAACTGGTTTGTTGGGTAGGCACTCAGTATCGGGGACCTATGGAAAATGATGGCTTGGAGGAATACGTAAACAGGTTATACAGCTGAGAATAGTGCGGAGGGGACTTTGGAAATTAGGTTACCATAAGTGGTACCAGCTTGGGTTATTCCTCCCACAGATAAAGTGATGGATTTTAATTAAACTGAGGGCATGGAGAGCCACTCCCATTGAAGGCTAGAAGACCCTGTTTGTTTTAAAAGGACAGGCTACCGTGGATTAAAGCCCCATTGGGTTGGCTCTGCTGTAGTGCCAGCTGCCACGAAGAGAGGCTTATTTTAGATTCACAAGTTTCATACACCAGATAAGGATTCTAGGTGTATAGATTGCTTGGGAAAGCAAACATATGAGTTGTTGCATGGCTCGTGTATTCAAATGAGACACTGAGGCACAGAATGCGTTCAAGTCATTTATTGTATGTAAACACATCAGGAGCTGTAACTGGAACATATAATTCAAACTTCATAAGCTTACTGACTGACTCATTACTTCTAACACACTCACATATGCATCTCCATTCAAGCTAGCACTCGCACTGAATGACTACAAAATGGCACTGATCTCGCATGTGCTCCGTAACTTGTATGCAGGTGCTATCTAGCTACATTGGATGACTAGGTACAATATACACACTGATCTACATCTACTCTCTTTAATTTTGTTTGATGTTCAACATGCAAAATAGGAGAACAAAGACATTTAAGAGCTAGCCATTATGTCAACATTTCAACAAATAAAAACTGCCCAAGTCGCTCTGTATTTTGGATTTGGTCTGGAAATTCTACCTGATCAGGTAACATAGAAAGTCTGACTGCATTTAGCAACAGGGACATTATCTGGGTATTCTTTCAAAACTGGAACATAAGGGATTATATCAAAATTGTTTGAAGGAAGCATACTGTCCTTTTGAATTCGAACAGTTGACGAGTCACTCTGGGAATTGGTCATTGGCACAGGCAATCTGCTGCGTCACTGGTTCCGGAGGCAGGTAACACTTCTTCTATTCCATCTGAAATCCATTCCTTCAGAATGTTTGGTGCAAGATCTCGGTTCTTCAAAAATGTTCATAATTCCCACTCGATCATATCCTTTAGATGTTTTCATTCTAACAACTTCTCCTTGTAGTAATGGTCTATGGGATTTACTGGTCTTATCATAATATAACTTTTGTGACTAACGTTTTTTTTTTGAAAGTTGAGGCTTGACCACTCTTGTTCTTTGTTTGGTACTAACAATTGTTTACTGGTTGGAAGAGTAGTTGTAGTCTGGTCATAAATCTGTGAGCAGATGAACCAAGCAAGTTATCTTGAATGTTTCTGAGATTGAGTAAGTTGAGGATAACATCTGTACCATCTCTCTTGGATTTCTCCAACAAATGTTTTGCACTGTGAACTGCACGTTCAGCTAACCCATTGAATTGTGGATACTCAGGACTACTGGTAATATGAACAAAATCCCAAGACTCAGCAAATTTCTTAAACTGCTGACTTCTAAACTGTGCACCACTGTCAGACATGACTTTTTTGTGCAGACTACCAGAGATGGAAAAATGTCTCTTCAGTTTTATAGTGACAGTGCTGGACGCCAAGTTAGGAAGTAGGTCCATGTCAAACCAATTTGAGTAAGAGTCTAACACCAAATAACGCTTGACCATTCCATTCGAAAATCTCTGTAGCAGTTGTCGACCATGGTAATTCAGGAATTTTATGTAGCTGAAGTGTTGACCATGGTAATTCAGGAATTTTATGTAGCTGAAGTGATTCTTTGTCGATGCGGTTTGGTGCTGTTGCATTTTGAAAATGCTGAAGTTTCCTTCTCTATACCTTTGGACATAGAATGCCAAAATACAATGCCTCTTACCCTTCTTTTGATTGAATCAGTACCTGGGTGATCGTGATGCAAACTTTTGATCTATTCCTGTTCTAATGCTTTAGGAATTGCCACTTTTGGACCTTTGATTCCATCTTCCATTATGAGCGTCTCTAGAAGGACAATCCTGCTGAATGTCGAGTGGTAAACTGGTTTGTCACGTTGGCCATCCTTGACTGAGGACTTTTATTTATTTTGTAGCTTCTGGAGAATGGGGGCTGAAGCTGTATGATTTCTTGGTTCATTGAAAAATAACGATGAAAATTTTCTGACTTCCATGACTTCAAAGTCTGCTGTTTAATTTTCTTGCTGTTCTGTCATTTGCCTGGGTGCACATTGCAAAGCATCAGGAGGTATTTGCCCTTTTTGTAAACCATATTGAAGTTGTACTTTTGCGATTTTTAATATCAAGTGTTGCAGTCAAGCTGGGGCATTATGCACTGGATTTTTCAAAATTGTCACTAGTGGTTGATCAGTCTCTATTTGGATAGGTCTGCCATAATTATAATCGTTAAACGTTGAACATGAGTACGACTGCCGAAAGTTCTTTCTCTGTTTGATAATGCATCTCTGTTCGGTTAAAGTTCTGGACACACAGGCTACTGGTATGCCTTCTTGAAGACATGTTGCACCAAGGCTGTACTTTTGAAGCATCACAAGAAAGACTTGCAGGTTTGTGAACATGATTAATATCTCAGTATGGGTGGACTGGCAATTTTCTTCTTCAGAATATCAAATGCTGTTTGGTCGTGTTCCAACCAGGAACAGTTTACATTTCTGAGTGTTGGCTCACGTAATGGGGCTGAAAGTTCACTCTAGTCTGGGATGAACTTTCCTGAATAGTTTACCATACCTAGAAAATGTTGTAAAGATGTGACATTCTCTGGAACTGGCATTTCAAGAATTGCCGTTAGCTTAGACGGATCTGGTTGTAAGCCAGATGTGATAAACAAATGTCCCACATAAGTAATTTCCTTCAGTTTGAATTTACATTTCTGAGGATTCCGTTTGAGATTTACTTCATGTGCACAGTGTAAACTTTCCTGAGGTTTCTATCCGGTTCATCTTCACCATTGCCTCCAACAAAAATGTTGTCGACTATAATAGTGCATGGATAACCAGAACAACATTTGTTCTATGGCACGTTGAAAGACTTCACTGGCAGAATTGATTCCAAATGGCATTCTCAAAAATCTGTATCTGCCAAATGGTGTACTGAATGTAGTTAACAATGAAGATTTGTGATCCAGCGAAATTTGTCAAAAAGAGCTTTTTGCATCTAAGACTGAGAAAACCGTGGAATTTGGCATGAGAGTGGCTACTACGCATCGGATGATGAGGATGCTTAACTGCTTTGTTTGTCTCCTTGGATCAATATATATTTGAATATCATATGAGCTTTTCTTATGAGCTACGACCATGGAGGATACCCATTCAGTTGGTTGTTCTACTGGAGTAAGGGCACGTAAATTCACCATTTTGTCTAGGTCTGCTTTTACTTCGCTCTGCTTTGCTACTGGAATCTTCCGTGATGGCCTGGACTTGCTTCATGGTTTAACTTCATGGAATATGTGACTGGAAGTTTACCAAGCTCATCTCTAAAAATATCAGTATATTCGCTAAAAATATTCTGTGGAAAATTGTTATTTAGACTTTTATGGTAGACCTCTTTGTTAAATGAAATAAAGTCCCATTCTCAGACTGTCTTTGAGGCCTACCAGTGACTGCACGAGTGTTTTGACTATGTAAAACTGCAAGTCCTAACTGTTTCCAGCAGAATGTCATGAAAGAACTACTTCACTATTTTCAATTTCTTTACCACCATAAGCAATTAATTTTGCACACTTTGAATCAAGTTTCTCACCAACTTGTACTTTAGCAAGCATTTGTGCTGATATAACATTGCACTTGGATCCAGTGTCTGCTTTAAGCTCTACAGGTTTCCCATTAATTTGTACAGTGCATATACTGAAAATATTTCTCTCTTTGGTCTACTGCATTAACTGTTTCGATCACAGAGACAGCATCATTAACATAAAAAGTTTGCTCCAGTCTCTCTCTGATCTATTTGCTTCTTCGGATACTCTCTTTTAACATAAATCTGCAGCACTTTAGACTTGCAAAGCCTTTTTGAAATGATTCCACTTTTGTGACATTGCTGATCAAAAGCTAAACACTTTTTCCATTTAGGTTCATGACTGTTTCCACAATTGCGAGAGTTAGCAGTGAGGTTGGGAGGGTCCCCTTTGGTTTATATTTCTTTTTCATCTTAACTTTCTGTTGCACACTATCAACATTCGCACTAACATGCTTTTCTCATTCATGAGCAAATTCGTATGCTTTTCTGTAATCTCATGCATTTGACCAATCTCAGTGGGTTTGCTCAATATTAATTCACTATCTTGAAGCAAAATCTTTCTCACTGCATCATTATCGACACCACATACAAGACTGTCTTATCAACTCATCACTTGGATCATCAAATATGCATGTTTTTGCTTTATTTCTTGTCAGTAATGTATGCTGCAACTGTTTCACCAGGCTTTTGATTTTTTGTCTAAAATGCGTGCCGTTCCATTGTAATATTCATTTGAGGGTTACATATTTCTCTAAATTTACATTTTAAGCACTCTGGGCTCTTCCTGCGTTTCAGCCTGTATCACAATATGGAGGGTTCTCCCCCTCCCCTGCATTTACAGCAAGTGCATACACAAATGAACATTCTCGCTCAATGGCCTCTGAGTCAGCTAAATTGAGAAGTATAAATGGTTGTATGTGCATCGTTGTCAGAAAATGCAGCCTGTATGAAATGATCATGTTTTTGCTCAAACACACTCCATTTCTCAGGAATATAATCAAACATCAGTGGTTCAGGTCTGCAAAATCCCTCTGCCATAACAACAAAATTCTTTTAAACATAAGTATAGACCTGGTACCTCATTAGCCCACTTTAAGCACCTCACTGGCCATCTTCAAACGCAGTCTGGATGATTGGATGAGTAACCGTGAATTCACCCCAAGGGTTCCACCTATTTCCCTCTTGGACAGGAGTGATAGTGCTGCTTGGGGAAATAAGGATAAAACTATTGCTCAAATGCACAACAATCTCTCAGAAAATGATTTATTTAAAACTGCAAATACCTCAAACACTCCGTACACTTCAAAAAGTCTTAGTTACTGAGAAAAGTCATACATTGCGAATAAATTCTGACATTGTAGCCTTTTCTTACATTTTAAACACTTCAGAGATTATTTCAAGCACCTTAATCATTATGTCACTATTTCGGACATTTCGAATACCTCTGAAATTATTTTGAACACTTCAAATGCTAGGCCACATGTTTGTTGACTGAAAATCATTTAAAATGAATTTAGTACCTTCGAATAACCACTGACCTATGTGCAAGTTCGCTCCTGTATATTACTCTGCTTCTAACTGTATGTCTCATCGTTTGTGAGCTGCTTCAACTTTGGGTCCCATTCTGACACCATGTCACATGTCTTGTGTATTCAAATGAGACACTGAGGCATGGTATGGATTCAGTTTGTTGTACATAAACACGCCAGGAGTTGTAACTGAAACATACACTTCAAACTTCATAAGCTTTACTGGCTGACTCATTACTTTTAACACAAGCACATATGCATCTCCAGTCACGCTAGCATTCACACACACTGACTGTACAAAATGGCAGTGATCTCGTACGTGCTCAGTAACTTATATGCATGCGCTGTCTAGCTGTAGTTGCTGACTAGGTTCAATATACACACTGATCTACATGAGTCAAGTACTTTTTCCATAAGAACCTTACTGTGTGATGTGCGTGAAAAGAATTTGATGAAATCTAGCGGAGAATACCTTAGCAATGCTGAAAACACTGATATATAGTGATCTCTACAGAAACATTGTATCGTAGGTGGCAAACATGAATAGTATCTAGTTGTGCAACATGTGCCTGATTTAAGAAAGTGGTAGGTGGAACAGTAAGGGCCACTGGGACCCCCCCCCAAAAAAAAATAAAATAAAAAGCTACCACCGGGCCAGTTAGGCTTTGGAATATACTCCAGTTTCTTTTAGTTCTCAAATAAAATGAAAGACAGCTGGCCAGTACTGGATGTCAGTGGCCTAAATCTCTACATGTGGAAAATCAAGTTCTGGATGGTCCCAATGCAGTCATTCCTTCTATGCCTTTAGTAGGGAGATTGGGTGTGCTGCTTGGACCTTCACTGCCCACTTTTTGCAAGACACTAAGTTGGGTGTGATCTCAATGTCCAAGTCTTCCTTTGAAGCTGCCATGTGCCATGGTATTCTGTCATGACGCCCAGACTCTGTCCTTCCATTGTATTATAGAGTGGATCGTGTTGCATACAAACCTCATGGACATATTGTAGTAGTAGATCTTCATGATCTATGTCCATATGCTGCAACATGCCTTCCGTCTTCCCTCATTTTTGTTTCCCTAACCGATCTGTACTGATGTAGTAGAGACACCGGAGTCTTACCGGAATAACCATAGCTTTAATGTCTGTTTGTAGGATGGGATGGTTTAAATTGTGTTATTGTGTCCTTCTTTCTTGCAAGCTGTCAAACTCATTCTGGAGGTAGTAGAGGGAGGAGGATTGCATTATGGGATTGAAGGGATAAGCTTGAGCTTAGACCTTCAAAATGTGTCTAAGCTGGACAACCTGCAGCTGCCAGTCTTGCAATGCAGTATATGGATGTGAATCGTGAAAATTAAGTACACAATTTTTATACATTTATTATAGTTTGGAGGAATAATTTTTGTCCTTGATGAAAGGATGTGCCCAATGTGTGTGTAACCGTGTGTCTGGCTTATACTGGCATAGCAAGTCTTGGAGAAATGAGATTCATGTTAATATGAGCAGCTTTTAAATGATGTGTTGGTTTCCATACAACATCATTATAATCTCCTAACGCATTGCCAATAGGACTAGGGCTGAGAGGAAGCTCTCCGTATAGATCTCCATATCATAACCGCTTTTATCAGGCGTGTCGGACATCTGTGGAGTGCAGAGTAGAAAGAATTGTGGAATTTCTATTTATGCTAGTTAGTGGTTTCCTTTTGCCCAAGTTAATAACTATTATTTAAGTTTTGAGAAACCGTAAATATGCCTGAGTAATGTTTGAGGTAAGAGCTAACAAATAAAAATACAGTGCTTGGCTGAGGGAATACAAGGCCTTTGAGGATGCTAGTAGCACAAGATTTTAACAGTATGTTTTGTGTTATGGGTTTTTTTTATATGCTAACTTGCAGCTGAATCTGCTTCTTCATCTATTTATTTGAATTAAAATGTTTTCTCGATAGTTAGTGGCTTGCATATTGACTTCCCCATTTTAGGGTTTATGCCAGTGCTACGTTCACTTGTTGCCCTTGATGTCATGAAAGCTTAGGAAGAGAGTGAAGTGCGAGTGTAGGTATGCTTGCTAAAGGCTCAAGGCAACCCAAGTTAAGCACTTGAATGTAATTTAAATTCAGGTTTGAGCCCTAACAAAGTCTAAAGACAGCTGTAACCCTTAATGAATCCATTGGGAAAAAAAATACCTTTATTGAATCATCACTTGTGTCATAGACCAATTTACATTCGCATAAAAGTAATCGGACTATATTAACATAAGAAACGTTATACTTCACATACATTGCTATACATAATATAACCTAAACAATATTACATAAATTACTCAATTCCTGACTTTTTTTTAAACAAGAGGCATCTTTATTAAACCATCACTTACTACATAGGTAGTCAAACATTTATATAAATGAAAACAAACCACACCAATACAGTCCTAGTTGCAAGCATTTTACATCACAAATTAATGGATCTACTGTTGAGTTAAATCTAGTGTAAAAATAAACAGAGTGTAATAGAAGCAAAAAGTTTATTTTACGTAATTTTGGTGACTGGGATTTCCTTGGGCCAGGCACATTTTCTCTAGAGCCTTGGGGGGCTTTGCAAAAGCTGACAAAATGAATGTCACTGGCATAACCAGCAATGCACTTGCATTTGATGCAGAAGGCTGCGAGTTCTCTTCCCACGCCAGATCAGATGAATTTCTAACACAACAGTGCAGCATTGGAGGTGGGGGTGCTTTGAGTGCGACATTAATCTGAGGTCCCATCTGCTTGAGTTGGTGGTGGTTCAGGTAGATGTAAAAGATCCCGTGGCACTTAACGGCACTTTTCAAAAGACTATGGGAAGTTTCTGATGCCCTGGCCAAATTTCCCCTAGTAGTATAAATACCCCTGAAGAGAGGCCACTAACCTAGCAGGACTCACCTGGTCAGCGATGAATGGGTAAATGGATTCAATTACAAGTGGGCTAGTAAGATTGCTCCTAATATGCAGTTAGTAATGTGGAATTCTTGAGTGACAGTAAATCAATATTTAACTTCTTAGTGTCGTATCTGCTGCAAAGTATTAATAAAACATAAATTGTTTGGCTCCAGCTTTCCAAATTGTTTTCAGACTGTATAGATTTATTTTAAACTTCCAGCACCAACCATTTGTATGTGAAGACAAAGCAGTACCCTTACAGTTAGACATTGATTTTATGCCCCTGGAATTGTCACCTTGCTGGAAAATGTGTAGAGCTGATGGAGCAAATATAAAGCAGATCTTGAAAACTGTACAGTGACAGTCATGTGACTAGCAGCCTTGGCTGAGTGCCAAAACAAAGATAGAGAGGGTACAGTTTGCATTGCATAGTGCTCCTTTATCTGTCCTTGCACTGTATAGTAGTACTTGCTTATCCTTTGTGTATTCGCCATGTTCATTGTTACAGGCGTTGCAGGAAGCTTTTCGAGTGCTGAAACCAGGAGGCCGTTTCTTGTGTCTGGAATTCAGCCACGTAAACAATCCACTCATTTCAAGGTTGGTTTGTGCTCCTATTTTGCAGAAAAAAAAAGATTACTTGTGCATTGTGATTTGTCTAGGTTAATTTTTCTTCTTTTTTCATTCCCAGACTTTACGACCTTTATAGTTTCCAGGTGATTCCTGTATTGGGGGAGTTGATCGCTGGAGACTGGAAATCCTATCAGTACCTTGTTGAGAGTATTAGACGCTTCCCAGACCAGGTGAATAGCTAACTTGCTTAGTGCTGTGTTAGTCGGCTTTCTACATATTTTGTCTTTCGGTGTGTCGTTAAGTTCAGAAAATGTATTACCTGCTACTTTTTTCCAGGTGGATCAAGCAGCTGGTCTTTTCTTTTCTTTTACAATTCATCCATCTTCGCTGTTATGTGCTAAGCCATTGCCTTGGAACTACTGAGACCGTATGCTTTCTTTCACCTAGTTAATGTTTGATGTTTACTTGCCTTTGCATTTAAGTGGTCCATTATTTTCATAGATGTACTCAGTAGAATAAGTGAAGCCCCACCCATCTGATACAGTAACCCCCAGCGTTTTTGGTACTTTGAATGATAAAGAAGATTGATTGTATAGCCTGTTTTCTTTCTGAGCAGGATACAGCCCCACCCTCTTAATCCAGCTGTTTGAATGAAGGTATCATTGTCTTAAGGTGGCTGTCATTCTCCTACAAGGTAGAAGGGACGCTGCCCGTCAATTATCTTCACGAGGGGCACTGCTCATCCAGTATCTCTCAACCCCCTATCTATTACTGGAAGAAGGGTTGTGTATTCTTGGCTGTGGAGCGTTTTCAAGCAAAGCTGTAGTACAGGCATTGCTTACTAGAGTAACAGATGTCATATGTTCACAACACCACACAAGTAATCACTAGTACAACTATGGAGTTACAGGTTTGTAGGTTTATATTATGGTAGCAGTGTGTAAACCATTGTAGTTCCTACTGCTTCCTCACTTGGGTTAGATAATTAGATGTTTGGGTAGCATTAATCCAGTAGCAAGTATCCTGTTGGACATTCAGAGGGTTTAGCTGGAATCTATGCTTGGACACTAGGTAGTTTGTTACAATCAGTGCAGTCATTTGGTAATTATTTTTAAACACATTTATTAAATTATTATTTAAGACGTAGGCAAACATTCATTAACAGAAACACATAGTACCATTTATTTCCATTTATATACATTGTGCATCACACATTTTCCTTGCTTGTAATTATCATTAATCCAACAGTACATAAATTGCTGAATTCCTGCTTTCACTTAAACCTCACTTTTTTCAACCTCCTGAACATTATTCTGCATGTGTTGTTTCCACAGTTGCCATCTATTTGTGTGTAGTTTGTTCCTTCCCTTTATTAAAGTTTTTGTATCTTTTTAATAATGTCCAGTACATTGAATACAGTTGGGTTAGACTTTAACTTCCATTTTCTAGTAATTGCTTTTTTGGCAGCCGACAGAATTAAATTTAACAAGGCTTTAGTATGTCTAGACTATTGATCTTGTGCCCCCTGCTCAAAAAAGTGTTTACAGCCATTTACTCAGCCAGTATTTCTTAGAGAGTACTCTGTAGGAGATTTTAAAATCTGCCACCTTGTTACATTCACAGAAATGCATGTTACCAGTTACCTCCTTCTTCCCCATAACACCTCCATTTTCTGCTATTTACCAGATGAAAAATTGTTTGAAGTCTTTTGGGGGTATAAAAGTACCTATGCAAACACTTCCAAGCAAAGATCCTAAACCATATTTTTATTTTTTTATTTTATTTTACATTTGTTGACCGGGCTAGTCCAACTGGATACATGTCCATTTTCAGTGGAGGCCCGGGGAGAAAAGCTCCATATGACAAAACAACACACAGGAGATAAGAATACAAGGTAATACTTTCAAGGTCACATGAACAATAAAACAGGTTAAACAGATAGTTTAAGTAGTTGAAACATTCTTGGGTAGTTGGAGTACTCTAATTACAAATGAAGTCCCGTTGAATTATGGATTGGATAGGTAGTAGCTGGCTGTTTGCTGCTAATCAGGATTAGAACATGGGCATAACCAGTTAGATTTTAGTAGGTCTTTGAGTTGTTTTTTGAATTGGTTGAGTGAAGTTTCGTGTCTTAGGTTGTTTGGGAGGGCATTCCAGGATTTTCCAATGGAGTTCGCATAGAGTGCTTCACCTCCTGAATTATTGGCTTTAATGGTTTGGATTTGAAGGTATTTGGAGGATCTAAGGGATTTAAGGTTAGAGTATGGAATGAATATTTTGGTCATTGCGGGGGTTTTGTCAGGATGGTGTATAGTTTTGAATGCCTCAGTAAGTTGATTAAGTTTAAGAGTGTTAGGTAGTTCTAACCAGTGAAGTTTTCTAAGATTGTTACAGTGGTGTGTACGATAGGGCATTCCTGTTATAAATCTAGCTATGTGGTTATAGGTAGTAGATAGCTTGTTTAGTTCTGTTTTATTAAGGAAGGAGAAAATCGGTGAGGCATAGAGGAGTGTAGAAAGGAGGTGAGTCCTAGCAATGGTTAATTTCGTATGTGGGGTTAGGAAGTTCTTAATTCTATACATGGACCCAAGTTTCTTGTTTACTGACTTAATGGTCAGATTAATGTGGGTGTCAAATTTAAGCTTGTGGTCTAAGGTAACACCAAGCAGTTTGGTGTGAGAGACAGGGTCAATTTTGGTCCCATTATTGGATATTACGTGAAAGTTGGGGTGATTGGAGGAAGGAGAATGATTTCCTTGAGGGGTGGGAGTAGTGGGGAAAAACAGGAGTAGTTTGGTTTTGGATGGGTTAAGCAAGAGTTTTAGTTCCAAGAACCATTTTTCAACTAGGGAAAAACAGTTTT
This sequence comes from Protopterus annectens, assembly GCF_019279795.1. Taxonomy (NCBI): domain Eukaryota; kingdom Metazoa; phylum Chordata; order Ceratodontiformes; family Protopteridae; genus Protopterus; species Protopterus annectens. The sequence continues at coordinate 913,089,254 of NC_056733.1, forward strand.
GGGTGGCGATTTGGAGTTTATCGAGGGAGTTGTCGGAGCAGATCAGTGTGGAGTCGTCTGCATATTGTATGCAGGAGGCTCTGGGAATAATAGTGTGCAGATCGTTAATAAATAAAGAGAATAGTAGAGGACCAAGGATAGATCCTTGGGGGACGCCGATATTTGTGGGGAGTAGGTCAGATAAGCTATTTTCCCATAGCACAGCCTGATTTCTATGAGAAAGGTAGTCATTAAACCAATCTATGGTATTCTTGCTAAGGTAGTATGCCTCCAGTGTGCGGATTAGCTGTTGGTGATTCACCATGTCGAAGGCTTTGGAAAGATCAAGAAAGAGTGCCGAGGTTATTAATCTATTGTTACGATTGTGGTTTACGGAGTCAATAAAGGAAAGGAGGGCAGTAGTTGTGCTGTGATGGGGCGAAGCCGTGTTGGGTGTGAGACAGGAGATTGTTTCGAATAAGATGGGTAATGAGCTGTTTGTGAATGCAGCGTTCCATGATTTTTGCTAGTGGAGATAGTATAGCTATGGGTCTGTAGTTTGATGTGTCTGTGGAAGATCCACCTTTATGGAGAGGGATGATGTGGGAGATTTTCCAGATAGAGGGAATAGAAGCTTCTGATATGGTCCGGTTGACCAAGATAGAAACAGGGTAGGCTATGGCCTCAGATGCAATTTGTAGGTAGGAGGCTGGGAGTAAGTCAGCCGCTAAGGTGGTTGGTTTGAGTTTATTTAGGAGGGTTCTAATATAGGAGGTAGGTACGGGTTGCAGGTTGAAGGCAGGTTGAGTTTGGACTTTGGTTGAGGGTGTATCCACGGGGGAAGTGGAGAGTTGGTTGGCCAGGGACTGAATGGTATCTGTAAAAAATGAATTAAAGGTGTTGGCTATTTCTCTAGAATCTTTACCAATTAATTTTTCAGGGGTAGGGGTGGTGGGTTTGCCTGGATGAAGGAGGTGATTAAAGCCGGCCCAGAATTTCTTGGGATTATTCTGGTGTATATTTTGGAGGTGGCAGTAATAGTTTTTTTTGTCAGACAATACTGCTGATTTGGTTGAATTTCTAAGTTGGAGAAACTTGATGCGATCTAGTGGGGTTTTAGAGGCTCTCCATTTATGCCAGGCTTTGTCTCGATGTTTAATTTTGGCTTTAGTGTCCTTTGTTAGCCAAGGTGCAATGCGAACCTTAGTTTTAGTGAGACGCTTAGGAGCGTGCGAGTCAAGTATTCTTAGGAAAGTGTTATTAAAATATAACACACTATCGTCTAAGGGTAATGTTTTTAGGATGGACCAATTACATGCCTTAAGATCTGCAATGAATTGGTCCTGGACAAAATTCTTACTGTTCCTGACTAGTCTGGGTTGTGATTGATTTGAAGTAGGACATTTGTGCTTAATAATAAAAGTAATCATGTGGTCACTAAGGTCGTTGGGAAGGGTCCCTGTAGTATAATTCATTGGGGCCTTGTTTGTAAGTATCCAGTCAAGGATGCTCTCTTTTTGTTGGGCACTGCCCAGTCTAGTGGGAGTTAGAATATTCTGTGAGAAGCCATGTAAGTTAATGGGGAGAGGATTAGGGAGTTCGGAATAGAGGGCCCAGTTTATATTGACATCCCCTAGGATTATCGTTTCTTGGGGTAGTTGGTGGCAAGCCAACTAAGGATTAGTTCTAGGTTTTCAATATTTTTGCCTGGCGGTAGATAAGTCACTATGAGATTAATACTTTTTTTATTATTAAGGCGAATCTTTAGGGCCATTAGTTCGAGGTTGTGGGCTTTTGGGGGTTGGAGTGGGTTCATGGTGATGTTCAGGGAGTTCTTGAACATAACAGCTATTCCCCCACCTTTTCTGGTTATTCGATCACTCCTAAGGATGCTATATCCAGGTGGGATAATTTCTTCATCCTTAGTGCATGGTTTAAGCCATGTTTCTGATAGACACATGATGTCAGGGAAGTGAGTTGCAAGCAAGGCATGTAAGCTGTGAATCTTATTATTAATACTTCTAAGGTTGAGATGGAGGATGAGGAGGGAGCCCACTAGGTTTCTGGTATCTTTCAGTGTTTTGGGGTCTAAGTCAGAGTTGGGACCTGGGTTAGGGTGGATATCACCACATCTTGAGATAGATTTTTTTAAGTAGTCAAGTATTTTTTGGTGACTGTCTACTAATTTTAGGGTATCTTTGTTGAGGGCACCTTTGGGTGGCTAAGGGTAGGATGATTTATTTTAGGAATCAGGTTTTTAGCATGGTAGTGAGACGGAGGGACGGGTTTGGAGTGGTTATGATAATGAATGAAGGTGTGATCGTTAGAAAGATGGACACCTGTTAGGGTTAGGGTTTCATATCTAGTTAAGAGATAGGAAACAGTAAGGAGTAATAGCATGGAGGGAAGGGTAGAGAGAATCTTTTTGTTCATGGTTTAGAGAGGTTAGTGAGTGAAGTGAGCTAGGGGGTTTCGTAAGAGAAACCAGGGTGTGGGAAGGGTAGGAAGGGAGGTTATCAGGTGGGTGGAGATTAGTTAGACAGAATAGACTAACAAAGAAAGTGAGGGAGGTGAGTGGGTGGGGGTAGCCTAATCAGTGTAGACAAGCTAGAAAAGAGGAGGAGATGAGTCAGAGCACGGGAGGTAGTGATTGGTTGGTGGAAAAGGGGAAGGGCTTAGTGATCTAATAAATGTAGAGGTAGTGGGGGCGGGTGGGAATAGGGGGCAGGGTGGGGCGCGGAGCCCGCAGCCGAGCGAGGCAGGCGGAGCGGGGCCTACACCACAAGGGTACTCCTGAGTCCTAAAAGGTAACTGATATTGGTATGTTTAACTTGTTAAATAACTTTACACTGTAGTTTCCGTAGACCTTCCTGGGTTTAGTAGTAGGGCTTTTAGGCTGGTGGTAATATCCAGTTCCTGCCTAATCCTACAGGAAACTTATGAAACAGAATGCTAGTGCTGAAATTAGGTAATATATCTTTACCCTTAGTCTTTTTTAGGTAATATTTCTGTACCCTTAGTCTCTTTGGAATTAGGTAATATTTCTTTACCCTTAGTCTCTTTGGTAGCTGTTTAGGTCAGGTTCTTTGGGGGTTGGAGAAGGCAGGTGTGTGCATTCGCACTGGGAGTCCAAGGAGTCAGCGACAATGGCAGGGTTATACGCGTTGTCCGTCTGGCAGGGGGGCTATCTATAGGTAGAATAGAGGAGAGAGATAGAGGGTTTAGCAACAAACAGCAGTATATCCCTTGTATAGTTTTCTAGGTTCAGTAGTCAGCCTTCCTATATGAGGGTGTACACTGTAAGAGTGAAAATAAGCTTAAACCTACTTTGGTTCTTTAGATACACTTATAGTACAATT
>NC_056733.1:913097591-913147554 GCF_019279795.1 Protopterus annectens
AGCCCTATTAGCAAAATCTCCTTTCTTTTGTTGATTTAGTTCTTAGAATACTTCTTGCTACTTTATGAATATAATATTTTGTATGGTGGTCCAAAACCCCACCCTTTATTTCTTGAACCTCCCCACCTGCTTCATCATCATCCTTTTCTAATTTGAACTGTAACCTTCCAATTGTGTTGTATGAATGAGCCTTAACTGTGTAGCTCTAAAATAGCCCTTCAAATTGGGTAATCCTAAACCACCCTGTACTTTTGGAAGGATCAGCTTATCCCAGTTAACTCTTGCCATCTTCTTAATAAATTCTTTCACCTCTTTATTAATTGTCATTCATAACGTCTCCTCTTGTTGATTAAAAAAATGTATGTATGCCTGACCTGTATATAAAATTTTAAAGGACTAAAGTCATTTTCGCTGCTTATATTTTACTGTACATATTTCTAAAATTGAGCTTCCATTTTCTCGTTTTTTTGTATTCTCTCTTGTTTAGTCTCTTCCCACATGTACTTGGTTGCCATAACATAAGCATTTTCAATCCATGCTCCTAAATACTTCTTATGCTGTCCTCATAAATATGGATATTGCTGAGCCAATTCATGTGTGAGTACGTAATTTATGGCTTTAGCTATTGTTTTAACTTAATTAATTTTAAATCCTGAATCGACTTAAAACTGTCTCAAAATGCTCCATTTCACTGGTGTCTTTTCTAGATTTATCAAATACAAAATAATCTCATCTGCAAGTAAAGTCAAGAACTTACCATGCCAATTATTTACTTGCATTTCTGAATCCCTTATTTTGTTTGCCTGTCTCTCTAAATATAAAGCAAACAACAGTAAAGAAAGAGGACACCCTTGGTTCCTCTCTTCAATCATAACATAGAGAGGAACCCTACCATGTTAATTCATGCCTCTGATCCCTCATATGTCCTCATAAGTAACCTTTATTACTGTATGAAGGAATGCAAATACTTCCATTGCCCTGTTCATAAAATCCCAGTTTACACAATTCTGGTTGGGAGGGTGGCCTAATGGTTAAGGTGTTTGCCTTACAAACACAAGATGCTGGGTTTGAGTCTCACAAGGGATAATTGGCTAGGTTTAAAATTGCTCGCAAGGGCAGTTAGCCTAATACTAATCTATGAACCGTTGAATGCTATCTTTGCATTAAGACCTGCCAACAACACCAGTATTTTCTGACATTCTGTGTACTTCTAGATCATTATTTTTCTATTAATGTTGTCAAATGTTTGTCTCCCCTGCAGAAAACCATATTAATGCATATCTACCATTTTGGCACTACGTTTGCCATTCTGTTAGCTAGTATAGCATAAACACTTTATAATACTGGTTTAAAATTTAAATGGGTGTGTGTGAAGCAGAGTCTGATAATTCTTTACGTAATACAGCAACACACACAGCTTTCTTCCAAGATGTTGGTGCTTCCCCTCCTTTTAAAGTACTGTTAAATAAAATCTTCCAGATCTTTATCACTGTATTCCCTCCTAACTTCCACAGGAATACTATCTGTTCCTGGAGACTTTTTATGAAGTTTGATTCTACATCATTTTTATCTCCTCCCCTCCTATCTTAACTGTTAGTTGTTGCGCCTCATTTACCTCTGACTTTGGCATAATTAAGTCTTCCATAAATATTCCCATTTGTGGTCTTTCTTTATTTCCACATTTTTCTGCTTTATACAAATTTCCATAAAATATTCAAAATATCTCTAAACCTGTACAGGATCTGTTGTCATTTTTCTTGTTATATGCTCCCTATGTTTGGCAACAACACCTTTTTACTTTCTGCTGCCTTAAGTTATTGTACTAAACATTTTTGTGCGCTGGATTTAATAATAATAAGTATTTGCTTAACAGCAATCTTTCTAAACTCCTGCATATTCTCCAAATATTCCATTATTTTCTATGTAAGCACTCTGTATTTACATCTCTTCTTGTTTTTTGAGATTTGCCTTATTCTGTAGTCTTTTAGTCTTTGTCAGCCCCTCTTTAAGTAATTCATATTACTTCTTAGGCATACCTCTCTCCTATTTCTTTCCTGTTTTTAAACTCCATTTTTTATTTCAACCCACTTACTGGCTGTAACTTCTGAAGATATTTCTGTCTTCCATAGTAACTCGTGAATAATGTCCTCTAACCATTTTTTAAATAGCTGTTTTTTTAACAGGTAGGTGGGAAAAGCACCAGTGTCTCATTTTTACTTAACTGTCCTGCATTTTTAGTTTAGTTCTTATTGGTGCATGATATGAATTAGTTGTTGGATGTGTTTCAATTAAATGTAAATGTTCATGAGAAATATAATTTTATTCTGGCCAAGCCTAGTTCTTGTTCCTTAGGGAGTAATAGGTAAATTCTGTCAGTTTCTACTACTGAATTTGCATCTTCAGTACCAAATATTTTCTTAAATTTCATCAGAAATGTACCCTCTTTGTTACATTTTCCCTTCTGGGTCTCACTTGTATATTCTCACTATTGCAACTGAACTTCCATTTCCCACCCATAAGTAGTGTTCCCCACTGAAACCTAATCCTTTCTCTCAAAAATTTCTTAAGCTCCATAATAGCAGTTTTTGGTTTTAATATAAGTACTAGCCAGTGTAATCCTCTTGCTCTATCAGTAACCCCTTATTACCACAGATCTACCATTATTGTATATTTCATCTTTTATCACTGTTGAAGCCTCTTTAGCAATTAGTATAATTACTCCTCTTTTTATTTGTTTCTAATTTTCTGAATATCCATCCTGCAATCCTTTTTGCCAAATTCTCATGCTTATTTCTTTCCAAATGTGTGTACTACACCATTGCTATTTGCACTCTATTTCCTAAAATAATTCAGTACTCATTTCGTTTTGTCTATAACTGTAAGGCAACTTGCATTCCAAGATATGGATAAGCATAGCCTTTATGATAAAAAGCAATTATTACCACCTATTATAGATGACAGTTTTTTTTTTTCCTTTTTTTGAATGTGCATTTCCAACTTTTGCGTTAGATGCTCAAACTAATGTTTGGCAGGCTGATCTTTTATACAAATTTCCTCATTTCCATTTGAACATGTCACATTTTTTAAAACTTTTTGTTGTAATAAAACCCCTTAAAAAATGAAATACATTATATCCCATCCCTCATTAACTTAGATTAAACACACAAAACTAAGTACATTTTCAAAAAATGAAGTTTGTCCTTCCAGATGGGCACAATTGCCCCACATCGACAGCTGTACTCTCAGGCATTACCTAACCTAAAATTGAGGTTATACAAGCTCAAGTGCATGCTACAGCCCGTGTTCCCATTTACACTGATAGCTGTTTGTTCTTTTCTTATCTCTGTTCCCCTACTAGGTATAAAAAACAGCTTGTATGCTTTCAGAAAACATTAGTTCTTAGCCCTAAAAAGTGCATTGGCTAGCTTTAAATAAACATAAATTGTACACTGTTTTATTAAGTGCATTAAAGTATAAAGGTTGTTTGGGAGGCCATCTCTTATTTACTTTCCATAATTTTTTACTTTATTTTTACTGAACTGCTTGCCACTGCATTTTTAAATGTTGCATTTCCCTCATTAAAGAATGTTCAGAACTCTAAAGATTAATTGCTTGCACCTGTAGACAGCTCCTCTCTGTTGAAAAGTACTCTTCAATGAACCTTTGTAAGTTTCACTCAGAATAGAATGTACAGTTGCCATCAACTGCAGACTTCTGGACTACCACTTAATATTTGCTAATGAAAAAAAAAGCTGATATCTTTGCAGATGTAAGAAACTTAACATTTTATAGCTTTCATTTGTCTTATTTTTAAAGCCTACTTGTTTACAAAAATACAGTTTTACAGCTTAAACCAAGGGTGTTAATCTAGATATTCACCCTTGTTAAAATAAGAAAAAGTATCTTAAATTTACATATATTATAATCAGTGCACTTTACACCACACCCAGCACCAGCGGCCTAAGTTCACAAAGTAGTAACACAAAACTTCCTTTTGTCAAGTCATTCTTCTCTTGCTGTACTGTAAAGCCTATATTTCTTGCAACTTAAAGTACTTGTTTACTTTAATGTGTCTAACACATCCAACAGTCACTGAACCCTCACCATTTAAAATATCCTTGACTATACACTACACAAAACTGCTTTACTATATATGACATGTAGTTTATATCATGAACTGTGTTATACAAATACTAGTAAGAAAATTGTTTTTACTTGGTTACTTTTTCTTTCTTTTATTGTCTTTCTAAATATAAATTATGTAAAGTGTGATGTATGCTTTATAGTCCACCCACAAGTTACAAGTCAACAAAAGTCCATTCTTTTTAAGCCACTTTCTTGCAAAGCCGAATTTCACAAACGTGATTGATGTTATGTTTTAGTCTCTCCCATTTATTCATTAATTTCATTTCTGCTGGTGTTCGTGTTCATCTCCATCTCCCAACACCAGACTCTGGTTCTAGTCCAAGGTATTCATGATTCTTCTGGTCATCTCTTGTGCTTTATTCTGTCCCTCAAGCATTTTCCTTTGGAACATTGGAAAAGGTTTCATAGACAGTGTCTTTCTATGAACCTTACTATCAGAAGAATGGGAAGCAGAGTCCCCTTCTGTTTGCAGGCTCACTTTTATAAGTTCATAGGTGTGTACTAGGCTAATGGCCTTGGGGCCTTTAACAAGCCTAGCCCATAGAAGTGCCCTTGCATTGTGCCCCCCTTCGTTAGTTCCCAGTGCCTCTATCAAGTAGAGCCACTGGAGTGATCCCCTGGGTAAACTTTCTCTTTCCCATCCACTCATCAAGATCTCTCTTGAAGAGGGCCAGTGAGGTGCTCTGCTTGACATGTATGGGAAGTCTATTCCAGAGCATGGGCAGTCTCTGGGTTATGAACCTGTCCCTCCAGCATGTTCTGTTGATTGTTGTAATGAGGTTGAGGTCTGTGGAGCATGTGGTGTGGAAGAATTGGGATTATTTTAGATGTAGCATTTCTAACGGAGCTGGGTCAGACATGGCTTTGTAAGTCGAGCAGAGATTGCCTCTTGGTAGACGATATGAGACTGAGATCAGCTGGAGATTTTTGAGTCTGTCCATGTAGGACATGTGTTTAAGGCCTCGGATCCTCTTTGTGAGGTACTTTTGTGGCCTCTCTAGCTGTTGCAGGTGTCTAGAGAGCTACATGCCAAATAGGACATTATACTCTATGATTGGTCTGAGGGAAGAGTAGAGAGAAATGATGACCTCTTTCTTCCTGGATGCAACCCCTTGGTAATGAGATGTGCCACATAGGACTTTCTGACCACAGTGGCAATGTGGTGGTTGAAGGAGAGGTTGCTGTCAACCTGTGTTCCCAGATCTCTTATAACGTTTTTAGTGTTCAGTGGGCTCCAGTTGATGTGGTAATTAGTGGGAACTGAGTTTTTCCCAAAGGGGATGACACTGCATTTTTTGGCATTAAGCTTAAGACCATGGTTTCGACACCAGTCATTGGTCTCAGTGAGGCCTTTCTGTAGGATGTCTGCATCACTTGGGGAGTTAATAATAGCTCCCAGCTTGCAGTTTTCTGCGAATTTGGTCAGCCAGAGTCCCTCCGTGTTGGCCTGCACTTCTGAGAAGTAGATGCCAAACAGGAGAGGACCCAGGACTGATCGCTGTGGGACTCCACTTGTGACTGGTCGGCAGTGTGACTTGGAGTCTGCTACTTTCACACTGTGGGTTCTATCTGTGAGCCAATTTGCAATCCACCTAATGATGTAGGGGTTGATGCCTAGTTTGCTGAGTTTATCAATAATTCCTGAGTGAGGAATGGTATCAAAGGCCTTGGCCAGATCAAGGTAGGCTGTATGAACTGCCTTACCTTCATCCACTGCTCTGGTGACTGACTTAAAGAAGTTAACCAGGTTGAGCAGGCATGATCTACCTTTCACAAAACCAAATTGCATGGGATCTAGAGTTTGGAGATTCCCTATATCCTTGTTAATTAGGTCCATGATGATGCGCCATAGCCTTACATATCAGACTCGTCAGGCTAATGGGGCGATTAATTTCCATGGTCTGTAGTCTCTCCTCCGTTATGGAGGGGGATGACTGTAGCAGTGCACCATTCATAAGGACAAAGCCTGAGGTGAGGCTGTGAGTGAACAGAGCACACAGATGTGGTTCCAGTTCACTTTGTAATTCATGTAGAACACAGCCAGGGATATTGTCGGGTCCCATGCAAGCTTAATTCTTGGTCTTGGACAATGCAGCTTTAACCTGTGCTGCAGTAATGCTGGGTGCCTAGCATTCTTCCAAGTATTGAGATTAGTCCTTTGGGGGGGGGGGGGTAAAGTTGGCACTGAATTTGTCGGCCAGTATGTTGGCACTATCTGTTGGCTTAGTATAGGAGGTACCATTGTGCAGTAACTCAGAACAAATCTGGGTACTGACATGGAGATTCTTGATATAACTATAGAATGCTTTGTGGTTGTTATTAGTGTCTGCCGCAATTCTGTCTTCATAGCTGGCTTTGGAGGTTTTGATGAGGGATCTCAATGTTTTATTGAGGCTAATAAGGGAATTTTTCCAGACTTGGGACTTCACCTTTTTCTGCAACAGTTTCTTCCTTCTGTTGTAGAGTTTATTAATGTCAGGGGACCACCAGACTGGCTTCCTTTTTTTGGAGGAGAGCGTCTTGGTTCATAGGTAGGTACTAGGCTATCGGCCCTAGGGCCTATACAAGCCTAGCCAAAAAGGTACCCTGGCTTTCATCACCCAAGAAAATGATTTTCCTGTGCCCCTTGGTTCTGTTGGGTATGGCTAGTTACATGCATTTATGTATGTCTGCCATAAACAGGTTATACAACAAAAGGAAGAAACTAGTTCAGAAAAAAGCAAATCCCAAGAAGGAATGACATCCCTGATCAGTATCCGTAAGAAACTAAGGTCCCTCCATAAAATCATCCAAGGCTAACTTCGAAAGAAAAATAGCCAAGGATTCGAAAGATAACCACAAAGCCTTCTTTAGCTATGTCAAGAATCTAAGTGGCAACTCGCAGATATGCTCTGAGATAGTGCAAAATAGCACAAAATATACAGAACCTACTGATATTGCCAATAGATTAGAGATGGCTGATAGGCAGATAGATTCAGAGCAAACTTCACCTCCCTCTCACCATCAAAAGGGCCCACAACAATACCGGAAAAGTGTAGTGTCCCGGAAATCACAGAAGTACAGGTGAAAACAGCCCTTTCAAAAGCCAAAAACACAGCATCAATGGGGCCAGATGGTGTCAGAGGCTGCATCTTGCACGAACTACAGAACAAACTAACCCCCCACCTAAACACGCTGTTTAACCTCAGCCTCTTCCACAGGCAACATGCCCATAGAATGGCGCACAGCAATGGTTATTCCGCTCCACAAAGGAGGAGCCACAACTGACCCTGGTAACTATCGCCCCATAAACCTGACTAGCCTGGTCTGCAAGGCTATGGAGCACATCATCATGGAACTCATTAACAAAGACATTGGGAACCTCCAAACACTTGACCTGACCCAGTTCGGCTTTAAGGGCAGATCATGCCTACTAAACCTGGTTGATTTCTTTGAAACAGTTACCAAAGCCATAGACGAGGGAAAGGTGGTTCACACAGCCTACCTTGATCTCACCAAGGCATTTGACACCAGCTTGAAAGACCACAAATGCACCTCACCAAGAGGATCACTGGCCTCAAACATATGTCCTATGCAGCCCGACTGAAAAAACTCCGGTTGTACTCGGTGGCATATCGCTTACTCAGAGGTGATCTTTGCCTGACTTACAAAGCCATGTCCAACTCAGAATTGATGGACATGCTCCACCTAAAGAAATCCAAGTCATTGCGAGCCACGCGCTCTAGTGAGCTAAACCGCGCCACAACAATAAATAGAACATGCTGGAGAGATAGATTCATGTCACAGACTCCCCATGCTTTGGAACAAAATTCCTAACTACATTAGTCAGAGCCCCTCACTAGCACTCTCTTCAAGAGAAGCCTTGACGAGTGGATGGGTAACAGAAAGTACACCCCTGGGATCACTTCATTGGCTCTGCTTGACAGAGGCTCAGTTAATTAATCAATGGGCGTGGCCGACACACTCTGGTTAGGCTTATAAATGCCCTCTGGCAGATAGCCTAGTACCTACCTATGAACCTATGTGTTTGTACAGTGCATTGGTGTATGATTCAGCAGTCATGCATCTATTTTCCATTGGCTTGAGTGCTGTGAAGTTAGCCACCTCTGTTTTTACGAGTCCAAATTCAGCTTTTGAGAAGTTTTCTATTGTGAATACCTTTGTGGGGTGTGTGTCTGTGTTTCTGTGTTTGTGTGTGTCCATGGTGATTAGTTTGTGGTCAGATCTAACTAGGGAGGAATTGACTATTGGTGTAGAGCAACGGTTGGCCATGTTAGTAATAACCAGGCCAAGGATGTTGCTTCTTCTAGTGGGGGGTAAGAATGAGCTGGTCCAGGGCATTTGAATTGATGAATTCCAGGAAGCGTTGGGCCAGTGCATTTGTGCACGAGTAGTTTTCTCAGTTGATGGAGGGATAGGTGAAGTCACCTAGTATGAGAGTGTTGGGTTGGATCTTAATAGTTTCCAGGGTGCTTAGGAATGTGGAGTGAGAGTCTTGGGACATGGTTGGGGACCTATAGCAGGCTACGACCTGCATCACCATCTTACCCAATGTTAGTTGTACCTGGAGTATCTCAGATGTGTTATGCTGGGCTACTAGTCTGCAGGTTTGCATATCCTTTATGAATATGGAGACTCCGCCACCTTTGTAACTTTGGTCCATGTTCTGGGGCCAAAGGGTGTGGATTGAGTTATATCCTGGTAGCACAGGGGTGCTTTCTGCTGCTTTAAACCAGGTCTCCGTTACAGCACAAATGTCGATGATCTCCATTTTGAAGAGTGCTTTGAGCGCGTGCATCTTGAGATTTAGACTTCTAGCATTGAGCAGCATGACCCTCAGATTCCATTAATTTATAGCTGTTACAGCACTAATTTTGTCTTTGAAACACCACCTAAAAAGGCACTAGAGGGGTGGAAAGAGCCTTAGCCAGTAGCTGGAAACCAAGGGGTGACAAATGCAGGCCATCTCTGGCAAAGCATCGAGGTCTGTCAAGTCATGTCATCCCAAGCAGACAGATACTGGATCCCCTTAGAATGACACCAGAAACTTAGCCAATTGTTGAAGTCAATAATTTTCTGTTTGCACTGTGGTATCATTCTGGGTGATGGTAGGATGCTGTTCAGGGCTAGTGTCATAACTGCTTGGGCCACATAATCCAAGAGCTCCACCATGTCTGTCTTCATGTAGTACAGGGAGGTGCATCTCTGGTCATTCACACCCACATGGACAATGACAGAGTCATACTTGTACTTGTTGTGGAGTGACCTGAGTGCCTATGATGTGTTGGATTCTGGCACCTGATAGCTTGTTGGATTAAACTTTTTTCTTTCCTCCTTGGCCTGTTCTGTATCAAAAAAGGCTTTGATCCTCTAGGGAAAATACTCTGAAGACCGCTGGATACAGCAGTTTAAATCTCACACCTGCCTGTCAACATTGCCTGATTGTCCGAATAAATTTGCTTTTCTTCTGAATGATTGATATATAATGAATAATCATTTTCTACAAACACTCTGCGTTCTCTAATTTTTAATACTTTGCACTTTATGCACAGATTTGTCAGGATCAACTCTTTATGCTGGCATGGTTGCATCTTTACCAATATAAGTCTTGGCTGCTTTCTCGTGGACAGGTTTGGAGCATAAACTTTGTGTCCTTTCAATTAAAAAAAATCATGCAGTGGAATACCAGTCCCCAGTTGCTTATTTGCACTTTTATAAAATTAATATAGTCTGTTCCTTCCAGTTTCTCTGCTACAGCACAAAATCTCTGGTTTTCTCTGTATGTTCGGTTTCTCTTATTATATTTTAGGATTCTTGAAGCCTCATATTTTTCTTTATTTCATTCTTTGATTTTTGCAGTTTTATCATTTCACTTGCACAATTAGTTAAAGCTTCTGTTTTTTTCAGCCTTTTGTTGTTGGAGTTGATACATTCCTTCAGTGTTTCATTTATTATAATCACTTCTGAATACATTTTAATGCCTTTATTGAGTTATCAGTTGTGGCATAGGCAAACTTACATTTATATAAAAAGAGTCAAACCACATTAATAAGTTCACATTTACAAACATTATAATTCACATCTATTGATGTTCTTCATCTCACATTGCTGCAGTCCTAACACTTGGGTAGTCCGCTGTCCCAGTCGGCCCGAATACCAAAGTAGTAGGCTGGCGTCGGTCGTCAAGCATTTGTCTGACATCAGGGCGTCAGAGGGTACAAATCGCATGACGGCGTCATATCCTCAGTGCGCATGGTCGATGGTCAATGCATATTGCGGTGCAGGTTGGAGCGTTCTGAAATCTTCTGAAGTCGGGGTTTCGGGCCGGAGAATCAAAGTTGGCTAAGTACCCGTTGGGGAATATTTTGTTTTTTTTCTTGCCTCAGTATTTAACCCGGATGTCAGAAAAAGTGAATGTGTGTATTTCTTGTGGGATAACAGATACCTCATAGGGATTACCATACCTTGTGTGCTTGCTGCTTAGGGCCTGAGCCGCGGGTTGTTTGGCTATGTGCTCTGTTGCTAGATTAGCTCGCGCACTATTAAAGAGATTGGGTGTGCCAGGATCAGTTTTTAGGAAGCGTTGTATTACAACATGCCGTCGGATGCTCAAAGCGCCAGCACTGTCTAAAAGCGCAAAGCTGCAAGCAGCGAAGCCTAGGGTGGAAGAACCGTCTGTCGGACGATGCGGTTCTTTAGAGGCTTCGGTGGGCGGTGGTTCCTACCAGAAGAAGTTCCTTTGGGTTCTCAGGAGGAACTTTACTGTTACAAGATGTGTCCTCCAGGGGGAGGTAGGCCAGGCTGAAGGGGCTTCTCAGGTAGCTGTTCTCCCTCCTTCCTAAGGTGGTTAGGCCCTCCTTCTGTTTCCAATTTCCTTCTCTCAGAGGCAGGCCAGGGGGGTTCTTCAGTGGGAATTATGCCTAGTTCTTCAGGGTCTCACCTAGAAACATATGCTTAAAATGGCAGAAGATTTGATTACTATGATTAGGGTTCTATGCCCCTGAGAGGCTTCTGTAGAAGGGTGGAGACCCTTGCTTGAGGATCCTGAGCCTGAGGAGGTGGATTTAGGGAGGCTTCTGAGTTCTCGGCCTGAGACTTTTCTGTATCCCAGTTATTCTGATTCTGATGTAGATGATTCTACTCCTTGACTTCTCCTCCTTTTAATTTTTCTTTTTCATTCCACTCTTCATTTTCATTTTAGCATTTTAAATGGGAGGGTTCTGATGGATCTGAAGGAAGGAAAGAGGCTTAGGAATTTTGTTCTACCCAGCATAGGCCTTTGGCTATACCTCCTGTTCTGGATGTGAGTAGGGGATGTGCCAGGAAGGCTTGTTGAAACCCTGATTCTTGCCTCCTGCCCCAGTTAAACGGATAGGATGCTCTAAGTGCCTGAAGCTCATTGAGTGTATTTAAGAGCAGGATAGCAGACCCAGAAACTGTTTCTCAGGGCCCTAAAAGGTGTTAAAGGCTTCTGTTGTTAAAAAATCCTGTTCCTTCTGATAAGGGCAAAGGGCTTTGGATAGATGGGGAAAAGAAGGTGTATACTTCTTCCACTTTAGCCATGAGGCTTTTAGTGCCAGTTTCATGTTGAAATACCATATCTCCTATCTCTGTGTGAAGTCTAAGTTAGAAAGAAAATGGGAAGGTAGGCTAAGTGAGGCCAGAGGATTTAAGATTTGTTTCTGGTTTCTTGGGCCTTGGGTCCTTGCAAGAAATTTTTGATGCTGTCTGAGGCCTCTTAGAGGTGGCAGCCACTGGTTCTGTTCTTACATGAGCCGCAGCCACAGTACAGAGGCTCAAGGGGTACAGCTGAACATGTAAAGACAAAAGGATTTTAGATTGGTGAGGGTGGGTCAATGTGTTGTTGCCCTGTGGGAAGCAGTTTTAAAAAGAAAATGGAGGACAAGGCTAAGTCTATGCAGACTGTTAAAGAAGGCTGGCACTTTGCAGGTTCAGTTCTAGTAAAGTGGCCTACTAAGGGGTGGACATATCTTCTTGCACGTTTATAGGTGGAATCTGGGGCGTGGTAGGGAGCGAAGCTCTCCAAGCCTCTTTGGGCCTAGAGACAGGGAAGCAAGGGTCCCGCACTCTTCTGGTGAGGGCGAGGTCAGTCCTTTCGTAAGCAGACCCAATGACCTGCCTTTTCAGCTGCCAGAGCGTCTAGCACCTTTAGAGGAAGGCTGGCACTTTCAAAAGAAATTTGGGGTGTTATTACCCAAGACAGATGGACCCAAGATATCGTTCACCACGGTTACAGGTTTTATTTCTTTACAGGTTCTCCTTTCAAAGGCATGCCAGACATTCCTCCTATACAAAGAAAAGAACAAAGCAGATTTCTGTTACTCAGAGCAAATTTCTTCAGCCGGTTCATAATGCCAGAGACTTTGGTTGTGCAGCCTGTTTACAGGCGAGGTGCGGCTTATCCAATTTTGGATTTGTCTTCACTCAAAGGTTATCTGGACGTCCCAAGTTTAAAATGTTGGCCGTTACAGCAGCTTTTACCTCTGCTGGGCAAAGATGTTGGGATGGCTCAAGCTTTACTCAAGCTGGGCTTCAGCATGGATTATATCAGTCCAGTTGCAGGAAGTATCTAACGTTTCGAGCTGGAAATTCCAATTATCAGTTCTGCATTGCCCTTTTGAAGCATCTGCAAATTGTGCACAAGGTTCTGAAGCCGGTAGCTTATGGCGAGCTAAGAGGAATACAGATCTATCCTTTTCCCTTTAGGCTAATGATTCTGGCTCAAAGAAAGCTGACTGCTCAGCATCTCTGATGTGAGCCTTAGAAAGGGATGCCTTGGAGTATTCTGTGAGCGAATGAAAAAGTCCATAAGAGTACCCTCTCAAGACATGTCTAAAAAAAAGTGAGACTGAATACAGCCAGGATTTGACTGCTTTTAACCCGGACAAACATAAAGAATCTTTCCCTTTACTTCCATCCTTCTCTTCAGTCACCAAAACTGCAACTCCGATCGCACAAGCCCAAGTTCATGGCATCTTGTATTCTGGTGGCCCCTCAGATAACTGCATGTAAGAGGATCTGAACATGGTATCTAAAAATGTATGGACATGCCACTGCGGATTTGGACTACATATCAACAATAATACCTTGCAGCAGAAAGGAAATTTTGTGAGGTAGGCTCAGGAATGTCACCTAAACAAAGGAGGACTCTCTGAAACCGGCCAGAAGTCGAATTCTAGCGACAGATGCCTCCAGACATAGCTTGAGGGAAGCTCATCTGAATGGAAAGTGGATACAAGACAAATTGTACCTTCTAGAGCAACTTATCTACATATATGCCAGGGAAGGAGATGTTAGCACAAGATTTGTGTTAGGTGCTTCATCAGATTCTTCCAGGGCAGGGAAATGTTCTATAACAAACAACACAACTGTCATGTGGTATCAACAAGCAAGGGGGGAGCTACATTCGCTTCCCTCTATGCGAGCCAAGCAATGATTACATGGGAGGCCTAAGGCTTCATTGCACAGCAATCTTCAGGTAAGGTTTCTGCCAGGCACAGAACTCATAGCAGATGTGTTAAGCGAGCAAATCATGGATCTACAGTGGAAACTGGATCTTCACTCCTTTGAAAATTGACAGTGTCATGGAGACTCTTACATAGATCTGTTCGGCTTCTCCACTAAACCTGCAGCTGCCAAAGTTTTTACAGAGTTTCATCCAAGCTTGGAAAGTGGACCTTCTTTTCATTCAGTTTGGGAAAAGAACAAAGGCACTTTCTGCCTCCCCAAAGGTACTTTCCTCAGGTTCTGCAAGACAAGCCAGTTGTGATTTTTGATAGCTCAGATTATTTTCGGCAACACCTCTACCGCCCATTACTGACCTATCTGGTAAGGGAAGCCTCCATGGCCTTTACCTTTAATTCCACACCTTTGTCTCGAGGACGGTCATCTACTCTTGAACAAGCTTCACTCTCTTCTTCTAACAGCCTATTGGATTCTGTTTTGAACCACAGCAGGTCTCAACTTCCTCCAACCAAGTTTTCATGTCATGATTATAGGCCAGAAGACCTAGTACGTAAAGTGTGTGCAGAAAGTGGAAAGAGATTTTTTATTTTTGGAGTGCAGCAAAGGATTCCTTCCTTTGCTTGCCTAATTTGAGTGTGTCTTTAATATCTTACTGAGTTTATTGGACAAAGGTTTGTTCTATCTTCCATTAAGATTCATGCCTTAATTTCCAGCTTGATATGATTGTGACCCACCATTGTTTTTCTCATCTGCTGTTCAAGCTTAATTCTTTAGAGGGCAAAGAATATAAGACTAAGTAGAGCTCCTATGGCTGCTTGGGACCTCAATTTTTGTCATGGAGAAACTTACTCACAACCTTGCGGAAACCTCACGGCTACTGCTGAATTAAATACTTGTCATGGAGGCTGCTTTTTGTTTCCCATTACTTAGAAGAAGGGTTTCTGAATACGTGCCTGGCGGTTGAGCCTTTTGATTTTGCATAAGGATAGGGTATCATTAGGTACTAATCCTTCCTTTATGCCTAAGGTGGAAGGGGGTGTGACTGTAATCTAAGTGGATGCAAGATAGGGGAATTCTCCATATCACTAGGGATGGTACACAGGCAGTTCGTTATTATTTAAAAGCAGGACTAGGAGTTTTAGGCAGTCTCAGCAGTTGTTTGTTTCTTTTGCTTTGAGTTCTGGGTACAGCCTTGGTCAAAACAAGCTATATCCTAAGTGGATACCACCTGCATTCTGTTATTCCCAGCCATGGCAAGGGCCACTGCTGTGTTGCAGGGCCTTGGCAACTAGGGCTACTGCCACTTCTTAGCATTTCTAAAGGGGGTGGCAACTAAGGATATTTTGGAGGCAGCTACTTGGAGTTCAGTGCATACTTTCTCCAAGCATTACCACCTTCCTCTCTACCAGCTAAATCAGGGCTGGTTTTGCCACTGCTAGTCCAATTTACATTTTCCTTCCTCCTGCTTCATTATAGTTTAGTGTGGGTGGCTTACCTCTGCTTTGGGATCTGCAAGTGTTAGGACTGCAGCAATGTGAGATGAAAGAACATAGTACAGTTTGGCTTTTACCATAAATGTATTCTGTCGAAGATCCACATTGCTACCGAATCCCTCCTTCCCCATTGTGTTTAGGGGTGGTTGTGTGGTGACACATGCGCCTTAGTAAACGCCACGCCTTTACTTTTATATTAGGTACAGACTGGGGTGGTGTTTTTGGTTTTGGTTGTATCTGCAGCAATCTTCTGACATCTGGGGGCAAGAAAAGACTGAGGATATGGCGTGTACTTTATGTAACATGTACACTAAACAATGTTACATAAATTATTCAGTTCCTGCCTTCTCTTAAACCTTAGTCCTCCTTCAAACATTTTTTTCTGCATATATATTTCCCACAATTTACTCCTACCCTTTTCTAAAGATCCCACTTTCTGTTCTTTTATCTTGTTACAGTGTACGCTATTTCAGGTATAGTCTGTTTAGATTTTGATTTCCATTTTCTAGTAATTGCTTTTTGGCAGCCACCAGAATTAAAACTTAAGAAGGTATTTACTATGTCTAGGCAGTTAAAATCCTGTATCCCAGCTCATCCAGTGTTCCTGACAGACTATTCTGTATGGAATTTTTAAAGTTTACCAACTCATTACACTTTCAGAACATATGATCACGGTTAACCCTTTCTTCCCTGTCACACCTTCAACATTTGCAGTCTACCTGGGGAAAATACTTTGCAGTCTGGGGTATAAAAGTATCTACGCAAACATTTCCAGGGAAAAATCTTAAATCTTCTAGATTTTGTTTGGGAGCCGTACATATGTCTTTCCATTGTTTCTTTGTAAATTGCATTCTAATCTCTATTCCCAATCTTTTCTGACCTGTTCTACTTGATTCCTATAGTTATTGTGCAATATTTATAAGCCCTGCTAATCTCCTTTTTCACAGTATTTGTTCTCCTTCTTGATCCTTTTGCCAAACGTCTTGTGACTTGAACTTTAACGTTACCTCCCTTGTTACCCTTCTGTGTTTTTTTTCTTCAACTTCACATCCCTTTCCTTTGTACCTTTTGTATGTCTTGTATGTTGCTCTGACCACTAGCTTCCCATTCGCATGTAGCTATAGAGGCCAACGTTCTCTGCCTCTCTCTTAAATCCAGATCTGTAGTCCTCAAGTAATCCACCCCTGACTAATTCCTACAACTTGTTCACATTCTTAGCGTTCCTTCAGTCCCTTAGCTTTTTTGACCCATTTTCCTAGTTTAGCTTAATCTATCCAGACGGAAATCTTTCACCATTGTCTTTGGTTTCTCACCCACCCCAACACACACCGTGCACCACAGTCTTGTGATCATTCAGCTAACCATGCCCTCTCTTGGCCATGCTACTCTCTTCAGAACCGCATCTAGCATTCTGTCCTTTCTGGTGGAGTTTGGAGTGAATTTACATATTATACCCCAAGATGCAAAAACTGGGCTAGGCTAGACAGAATTTACATTTCACACAAACATGCATTTAATTAAATGTCTTGATACGCACCCAATAACTATTTCAGATCATGTGCCAGTAATATCTAAAATAAAAACACAGGGTAGTAAAATAAAAATGAGAGACTGGCATTTTTCCACCTTTCTGTTTAAAAAAGTGGAATTTAGGAATGGGTAATGGAACTTGTTGAGGAGCTATTAGAGAAGACAGAAATTTATTCTGAAAATATAGCTAAGGAGTGGGATAAAACTAAGTGGAATTGAAAAATAGAGTGGAAATAAAAGAAAGGGAGATGGAGTTAAGTAACAAGAATTATTTAGTGGGACTGAAAATGTGGAAGTATTGTAAAATACAAGGAATCTCACAGAACAAGAAGAGGAGCAACTGCAGAATGCTAAACAGAAAATAAAACAGTGCAAGAAACTTCTCTGTGTGGAAGATTTTCAGTCCATATATCTCTAGTTAAATACTAGGCTATCTGCCCAAGGGCATTTATATAAGCCTAGCCCAGTTATGTGGCTTTTTCGCCACCCCTTTTTTTTGAAAACTAAAATGCCATTCATTTGTGCCTCTGCTCCGAGCCAGCGTGAACTGAAGTAACTTCCTAATATCTCTGCTCCCATCCATTGGTCAATATTCCTCTTGAACAAGGTCAGCGAGGGTGTCTCTGCCTCACACCGGGATTTTTTTTTCCCACAGCACAGTCTCTCTGTGTGTCAAGGTTTAGTCTCCCCCGCCCTTGTGGTTGAGGGATCTAGAATCAAATCTGGGTTTGACATGGCCTATATGTCAGGCAGCAGGTCACCTCTGAGCAAGCGGTATGAGACGTCAGATACATTCGAGGGGGGGCATTGTACTCGATCATAGGTCTAATGAGGTGATGGGATCAGGACCCTCCTCCCTCCCTTGATCTGAACATGATCAGGATGATCAGGTAGAGGTATATAAGGTTTTCCTAACTACTACTACTTAGCAACATGAGTGTCAAACGTCAACCACTCTGTCAACCTGGGTCCCTGTAACTTTTTCTGTGCTCAGTGGAAGGGGTAACTGTTTTTTCCCCAGGTATACTATGCATTTTTTTTGGCGCTTAACTTCAGGGCCATGGCTCTGCAGTTATCCGCCGCTTGAGGCCCTTCTTGTCAGATGTGTTTCGACTATAGGCCCAGTTTTGTCATCTGCTGCAAACTTTTTGTCACAACATAACCTCCTGTGTTGTACTGTAAAACACAAAAGTAAGAGGACCTGCGAAGACCCACCAGGACTGAGTCCTGTAGTGACAGGCTTTGAGTCTCACTTAGCCAGTTTGCAAACCATCTTGTGATGTATGGGTACATTCAAGCTGATGAGATTTTTTTTTCGATGAGTGGAGGTATTGTGTCAAGGCCTTTTTTGCCAAGGTCGGTAGGCTGTATGGACTGCCCTCCATGGCTTTTGCAGATGAGGCTTGTCAGCTAATGGGGGCGGTAATTCCAGGGTCTGTGGAGGCACGCCCTTATGTGTGGGACCACACGCCGCGCGCCACACCCTTGGGTACGTCCCCTGAGGGTGAGGCTAATTAAAAAAGCTGTCCTAACTGTGGGTTTAATTCCTTGTTGAGTTGTGAAAAGACACAGCGGGACACCCATCCGTCCCCATGTGCTGTGTGTTTTGCCTTAGTGAGGGGCAGTTCTCACTGGGGCGTGATGTTTGGGGGGGATACAACCTCTGGAATAGATATCTCCTTTGGGGAGGGGGGAAGTTTTGCACTGAACTGTCAGCCAGTATGTTGGCAATGTGTGTGTAGTAGTTATCATTAATTTTCATTTGAACTAATTTATCTGGGAGTTTCTCTTAGGTTTCTAAACATAGCTAAAGAAGGCCTTATATGATTGAGTTTAGAGTCCTTGGCTTTTTTTTCTCAAAAATTATGATGATGATTTTATTTTTACTTATAATGATCATCTTGTAGTAGCTTCCTCCTTTTTGTTAGAGAGCTTGTATGGCTGGGGGTCACCCAGACTGGATGCTGCCCTTGGTACAGAGAGTCTTAGTTTTTTTTTGGGATTGCTGATCCATACAGTCCTGCCTGTAGAAGGCATTAGGCATTTGTAAATAGTGTTTGTTACCACTGGCTCAGGGGCCTTAAAGGAGACACACTAGTTTTTTTGAAGTGAAAATCCGGCTTTTGAGAAGTTTTTCACTTTTTTTTGTTTTTTTTGGGGGGATGAGGGATGAGATGAGTTTATGAGATGATCTTATGATCTCTGGATGGGGTGTGTGAGGTATAACTTCTGTGCATGTTTGATCCATGATGATGATGATGAGATCAGAGATCAAGTATGAACTCTGGGGATGGTGACTAGTTGTTCCATGGCATTTGAGTTTATGAACCAGGAATCTTTTTGCTTAGGAGTGTTCGCTTGAGTAGTTCCCAGTCTATATATTAGGGTAGTTGGAAGTCACCTAGTATGATGGTTGGAGATGGTACTTATCCCTCCAATGTTTTTTTCAGGGGGAAGGAGGAAGTTCCTGAGAGTTTGAGAGGGTGGCCTAACATGCTACAAATTGCAGAGCAGTTTTGCTTATGGTTAATAATTGCACCTGGTCTCCGATGCATCGCATCGTATGCAACCAACCTGTGGGTTGTGTCCTTTATGAATATGGCTCCTCCTCCTTTCTTGTGTTGTTGTCCGGATTTCCAGAACGCGATACATGAGGTTGAACCAGGTTTCTGTCACAGCACAGACATCGATGTTCTCCATATTGAAGGGCCTCCTCGAAAGTATGCATCTTGAGAGACTTTGAGAGAGCAGCAGCATTACCCTTAGTTTTTTTCCTCACTGTATATTAATCAGATCAGACAAAAGTAGTAGAAGTAGCGAACTTAAATTCGTTTCAAGTAAAAAAAAAAAAATATATATATATATATATATATATATATATATATATATATATATATATATATATATATATATATATATATATATCTAGAATAAATAGAGTAGTTTACTCTATTTTCGTTTTACTTGGATCGCCTGTCTTTGTACTTAAAGGATTTTCGACTTGAAATGGACTGCCTGCCTTGCTTGTATTACTTTCGAATGCTTAGTAATTCTGTACAATTTTATTCATATATATATATATATATATATATATATATATATATATATATATATATATATATATAATTTTATTTTTTACTTAAGACGAGTTGAAGTTCGCTATTTCTACTACTTTTGTCTGATTTGATTTCATATACAGTGATTAACTAGAGATATATAGACTGAAAATATTCCACACAGAGAAGTGTCTTGCACTGTTTTGTTTTTGGACCCACTACACTTGTTTAGTGAGTTGTTTTGAGACTTCGGGGATACCAGAGAGATTACTTGTTTTTTTTTTTCTTAACAGAAAATAAGAGATTACCTTGATAATATGCATGAGTTTAGAAAGACTGCTGTTAACCAGCTGTTTTTGATAATGACTCTAGAGCACAAAAACCTTTTTACCACAATGACTCTAGCAACAGAAAGTAGAAAGAGCTGTCACCAAGCTTAGAGAGCCCATAATAAGGACGATAACAACATCCAGTAGAGGTATTAGAAATATTTTGGAAATTGTATGAAAGTCTGTATAAAGAAGAGAAATATGAAAATTAAAAAAGGTACAAATGGAAATGTTTATGGAAGAATTAAATATGCCAAGGTTAAAGGTAGAGGAGGCTCAATTACTAACAATTAGGATAGGAGGAGTTGAGATAAAAAGGGTTATGTATAACCAATCTGCATGGAAGCCCCCGGAACTGATGGTATTCCTGTGGAGGTTTGGAAGCAAGGAGGGAAAAAAAATGATAAAGCCCTGGAAGGTTTTGTTTAACGGTAGTAAGCGGTGGTAGCTGTAATACCCAAAGAGGGTAAAGATCTATCAGATCCAGCTTCATACAGGCCCATTTCAATACTAAACCATGATTATAAAGTGTTTGTCTGTAGTGGCTGAAAGAATGGCAAAAGTGATGCCAAAATTGATAGATGTGGATCGATATGGTTTTGTGGTGGGAAACGTATGACATTAACAGAACAATGATAATCCAGATGGAAGCAGAATGTAAGAAAATACCACTGTTGGTGGTGGGTATTGATGCACAGAAAGCATTTGATAGAGTAAGTTGGGAGTGTGTGAGTAGGGCAGTGGAAGCATTTGCATTCCCTGATGAAATTATAAGGTTGATTAGGAGGATATATGATGGATCTGAGGTGAAATTAAAGTGAGTGGGGTCCTCTCTGATAATTTCTGCTTGATGGAGGAACCAGACAGAGGTGTCTTCTCTCCCCTTTGTTATTTGCATTGTATTTGGAACCATTGGCAAAGAAAATAAGGGACTCAGAAATGCAAGGATATAATTGGTATGGTAGTCGGGAAAAGCTGGCTGTATTTGCAGATGACATTATTTTATACCTGACAAAACCAGAAAGGGACATTACAGTGCTGTGGAACATATTGACAGTTTCAAACCTTTTCAGGATACAAAATTAATGAAGCTAAAACAAAAGCAGTAAGTTATGTACCCACACATGAATTGGTTCAGCAATATTCATACTTATGGGGACATGATGAAATGAAGTATTTAAGAGTGTGGATTAAAAATGTTTCTGGCGTGGCAGCTAAGGATACATGGGAAGAGACTAAAAAGATAATACAAAAACATAAAATGGAAGCTTTGTTATATGGATAGTAAGATACAAGCAGTTAGAATGTCTTTAGTCTTGTATACAGGTCAGGCATATGGTTATCAACCAGAGAAGTTGTGGAAAGAGCTGAAGGATTTTATCTGGGAGGGGAAGGTGGCAAGAGTCAAGTGGGTTAAGCTTTTTCTTCCAGTAGAACAGGGGAGATTGGGAGTACCCGAGTTGAAGAAGCATTTCAGAGCAACACAGTTAAGGCTCCTATAAGTAGTACAAACCGAAAACTATAGTGAAAAGAGATGAAACTGGAGGAACTCAAGAAACTGGAGGAGCTCAAGAAACAGAGACGATGGAATTTTGGATGCAGACTTTTAAGGAGAACGATAATCGTACAGAATATTATATTCATAAAGTAGAAGAAAGTATTCAAAGAAGTAGGCCAACACAGGAATGGGGAAAGGAGATTCTGCCAATAGGTATGACTACAATTAGGGATACAGACAATGGGCAAGAGGGGGCTGGAATATACTGGAAAAAAACTGGAAAAGGAACCAATGTATTAGGAGCAAATAACTAGAGAGGGAAAGATGATAGAATTGGAAGATTCCAAGAACTTATTTGGACTGCAAGTTAGAGATCGCTTTACCTATCAAGGCTTGATATCCGAGTATAGGCAAAGAGAAAGAAATAGGGAGGTCCTAAATGAAAGGCCAGCACTGGTAGTGCTATAACAGAAGTTGCCATTAAGAAAGGAATAATTAATAGAGCATTTAAAATATTGCATGATAACTATAAGAATCAATCAGTGAGGAGGTTAGGAAGGATTGAGAAGAGAGACTGGATAAAGCAGATCACAAAGAAACAATGGGAGATATATGCATGTCTCCCAAAGATGCAACAAAATCTAGAAGATTTAGGATCTTAATGGGAAGTGTTTACATAGATATTTTTGTATAAACCAAGTAGACTCCAAAGAAAAATTCCTCGGGTAGACAGCAAATGTTGGAGGTGTGATGGGGGAAGAAAGAAGTAACTGAGAACATATTTCTGGGAGTATAATGAGTTGGCAGACTTTAAAGATTTCCTGCTGACTGCTCTGTCGAAGATGCTGATTCAACAAATTGGAGTAACTAGGACAATGATTTTTTAGAGCTCTGATGCAGAATCGGAATTGCCTAGACATAGTAAGGTCTTGCCGAGTCTAATTATTATGGCTGCCAAAAAAGCATTTACTAGAAAATGGAAATCAAAGTCTAAACCAACTTTACTAGAAGTAGCGAAGCCAGAAAGAGAGCTAAAACAACTGGAATTGGGATGTTTAGAAAAAGGTAGGAGCAAATTACATAGAAAAAAATGGGAAATGTGGGGATCAGTAAATGTAGAGAAGGAATGAGGTTTAAAAGAAGGCAGGATTAGAATGAGTTGTATGTAATGGTTGACAGTGACTGGATATAGTAAAAGTGATGTATAGTTTGCAGCTGTAGTTGTGTTGGCACAGTTTGTAATGTACAATGTTTGCAGCTGAGATTTTTGCTATGGTTTCTTTTCATTTATGTAAATATAAGATTGCATATGTCATGCATAATAATTTAATAAAGATGTTTCTTACTTATTTAAAAAAAAAAAGAGTACTGGGTTTATTCATCTTCTGGCAGAATGTGTTTGTCAGGTCTATCTGAGTTAAGAAATACATAAGAGGCTTTATAGTTTAATTATTTTATTGAGCAGAGGGCTCATTTAGTTTTCTGATGTTAAGTTGTCTATCTCGCCTCCATTCTTGCTGGATGGATTCGAAGCCGAACCTCTGCTCCGACTCAGCCTATTACTAAAGCTCGAGAGCTATTTTTACCGGCTCGAGGCTATCCTATGTCCCATACCCAGATCTCATTTGCCACTTCAGCTACGAGGTTGCTTCTTTTTGCCGGCTCCAGGTTGTATTAATATTTTTCTTGTATTTAGTCAGCTTTTTGGGTTATAATCTTAGCGATAGTTATTCCTAGTTACTACCCTATAGATCCCTGTTTAGAATCCCCTCTTAGGTAGTTTTTTTCTACAGTTTTCCCCTCAATGAATAGTTAGGCCTTTGGCCAAACTTCTTCCATACTGTTCTGTAGTAGTAAATCCCTTTGGATTTTTTCTGTAGATGTATGTGTGTGCCTAGTTAAATTGTGTTAAAAAGTGTTGGGTTTTTTGTTTTTTTCTTGGTCTGTTACAACCTTTTTGTGTGTGTGTGTGTTGGCTGATTGTGACTAGACCACCCAGAGTTGTCTTTTTCTGCCCTTCATCCTTGTTTCAGAATCTTGAAAGACACCAAGGTCTCGGGCTTCAAGAAGTGTGACTCGTGCTGTCAGAAGTTGTCTCTGACAGACGGTCACACTTCTTGTGTATATTGCTTGGGCCCTCTGCACCTGCAGGACTCTTGTTCTGTCTGCCATGCGTTCAGTCCAAGAGTCCTGCAGGAACGCAGAAACAAACTTATTTTGAGAGGCTTGTTGAAGCCTGAAGGTTCCCCGGCTAAGCCTTCGTCGGGTAAACCTTCCAAGCCCGCCAAACCATTGGCTCCATGTTCAGAGCCGTCACCGAGCGGTGCTACTACTACTACCACTGCATCGGTTCCGGCCGGAACCGATGATTCGAGGCCTCAGTCAGCTCCGACTCTGCTGTCGGAGCCGTCTTCGAGCAGAAAGCATTCCAGGTCTCCTTCCCTGGAATCTGTCCATTCGGCTCCGAAGTCTCCCTTGTTATCGGAGCGGAGTCGCAGGTCCCATTCCTCTTGGTCTTCCAGGCTGTCGGACCATGACCTCGAGAGGGTGGTTAGTAGACTACTTAAGTCGCAGGCACTGGCCCAAATGTTGCATAGCCCTCCATCAGGCAGTGGCTATCACTACTCCCTCTTCGATTCCTCCTCCGACTCTTCCTTTGAGTTTGGAGCCGGAGATCGTAGGGGTCGGGACCATCGGAACGTCGGAGCTGATACCACTCCTTTCGGCTCCCTCGTCGGCTCCGATCTCTTCCTTGGTTCCATCCTTGGAGGGATCCGGGCGCCGGGACTCCCTCTTCGGTTCCGAGGGGGCGAGTGGCATCGGACACTTGTCCAACACCGTTCTCCCTCTCGGAGCCTCGGCGCAGGTGAGTTCGGCCCCGACATCGGCCTCGGAGCCGTCCCTCTCTGTGCCGGGAGGAGTCTTTGTCTCTTCTGTGCGGGGACCCCCTTCCCTGCCTGATAGGGGCACCTTTGAGGTCATGAGGAGTGTGCTGGTCCCTGTGCTTGCTCCACAGTCAGCTCCTTCGGCTCCTCCCTCTATGGTGCCTGCTTTAGTCTCTATCCGCCCTTCCGATCCCGAGCGTGGAGAACCGACGCAACAGGTAGCCCCATTGGGTGTATCCTCCTTTTCCGAGGTCTCCCCTGATCCTTCAGGGGAGACCCTCGAAAGAGAAAATGCAAGAGGAAGCATGTAGACTCCCCTGAGTCAGTCACATTGGACACTGACTTGGATGAGACAGAAGGGTCCCCAAGGTCCCCCTCTGAGGATGTCTCATTTTCTGATATCCTGGAGAATCTTAAGCAGAGGGGAAACTGGTCTGCCCTTAACCCTTCTGAGGATGAGTCGGTGTACCTGGATGCGTTCAGTTCTCGCCCTTCCACCTCCTGGGTGTCTCCGCCTTTCAACACACTCATTGATGTGGTGGCTCGAAAGGCGTGAACGGCTCCGGATACTATGGAACCAACTCCCCGGAGGCCTACAAAATTTATTACAGCCCCTTCTGACAAGCAGTTTCTAACTAAGGGCGTCCCTGTTGATGCCATGGTGGTGGCGGCGGCCACTAAAAAGGAGTTGGCTGACCCTTCAGTACCTGTCCATCCTCCTAATAAGGAATTTAGGACTATGGACAGGTATGGTAAGCGGATGTTTTCTTCAGCGACCTTTGCTATGCGGTCGCTGAATTATTTGTGCCATTTCACCCATCTCCAGAGAGACCTTCTCAAAGAATTGGGTCATACCTTACAGGACCCATCAGCTGCGGGGTCTCAGGAAAAGATCAACTCCCAGCTGGGGACCCTGAACTCTATTGTCAACTCCTCCATGCAGCTTATTTCCTATGCAGCCGATGGAGTGAGTAGGGCTGCAGGCACGGGGGTTGCTCTAAGGAGACACACCTGGATGCGGCTTTGCAATTTTGCTGACCCCTTCAAGGCGTCCTTCACTAACACCCCCTTTGATGGTTCTGCCTTGTTTGGACCTCAAGTGAAGGCTACATTGACCAGGTGCGAGCAGGAAGGCAAGACTCTCTCTGCCGTAGGAGTCCATTTTTCTACCCCTTCTAGACCATACCCTAAGGGTCAGAAAGGTGGGAAAATGTGGTTCTGCAAACCTCAGGGAGTACTGCCTGACGCACGTGGTGAGCTTCCCTCCAGAGGCAGAGGAAGGAAAAATAATAGACGCCGCCCGAGGGGCAGGGGGGGGGTCCGCAGAATCAGGGTAGCAGAGAATCCTTCTCTGACAAACCCTTCCAGCATCCCTGAGGAGCTGCCCGACTGTCCATCTTCGGAGGCAGTCGGGGGAAGACTATCACTGTACCCAGAAGCTTGGCATTCCCTCACGTAAGACAATTGGGTACGGTCGATCATATCCGAGGGTTACAAAATTCCCTTTATTCATACCCCACAACAGCCAAAAGGGCCCCTTCCAGATGTTCCACCTGGTCTGAGGGATTAAGCAGCACAAGAAATTTCAAAGCTGCTAGAAAAAAGAGCCATCCAGCCAGTCCCAGCAGACCAGAAAGGATCCGGAGTCTACTCCAAGTTCTTTTTGGTACCAAAAAAGACAGGGGACTGGAGACCTATTTTGAATCTCAGCAGGCTAAACAAGTCTGTTCAAAGAACGAAATTCCGGATGGTCACACTTCAGTCCATTCTACCCTTCCTGGGTCAGGAGAATTGGATGTGCTCTATAGACCTTCAGGATGCGTACTATCATATCAAAATGAACAGGCGCTCCAGGAGGTTTCTCCTCTTCCGGCTGGGAGCCAGTCACTACCAATTCAGAGCCCTGCCCTTTGGCCTCACCACAGCCCCCAGGGTGTTTACCAAATGCTTGGCAGTGGTTGCGGCTCCCCTGAGACAAGGATTCCAGGTGTTTCCATACTTAGACAACTGGCTCCTTACTGCCACCACCAAGTGTCAATTACTCCATTCCAGAGATTATACCCTCCAAATTTGCAACAAGCTAGGTATCTCTATAAACTCCGAAAAGTCTGCCTTGTCGCCTTGTCAATCTATTACCTTCATAGGTGCCATTTTAAACACTGTGGAATTGTCAGCAAAACTGCCTGTACAAAGGATTTCAGACATTCGTGATCATGTTCAAATCCTACTACAAGAGAGCAGAGTCCAGGCCAGATTCGTACTAAAAACCCTAGGTCTCATGGCAGCAGCCATCACATTACTCCCCCTAGCTTGCTTTCATGTGCGGATCCTGCAATGGATGCTGTTTTCCCAGTGGTCCTTTCAACAGCTTCCAATGTCACACAGCATTCTAATCACACAGTCATGCAAAAGGCACCTTTCGTGGTGGATGGTCTCCCCTCAGGTTCTTCTGGGCAGACCTTTTGTCCTTCCTCCTCCTGTGGCTACTGTGACAACGGATGCCTCCCTGATCGGGTGGGGTGGGGTGGGGGGCATTTTCAGGGCAGGACAGTCCTTTCGAAGGCCACCTGCACATAAATGTCTTGGAAATGAGAACGGTACTTTTAGCGTTGCAGGCCCTTACCCACCGGGACTATTGTAATTCAGACAAACAATATGCCTGTAGTGTGGTACATCAACAAGCAGGGTGGAACCAGGTCCTACCCCGTATGTCAAGAAGCACTCAGACTTTGGCAGTGGGCGATCTCTTCTCAATGGTTTCTGGTAGCAATGCATATCCCCGGGAAGTCCAACGTCATAGCGGACAGGCTGAGCAGAGCCATTCTCATGCCCCACGAGTGGCCTCTCAACCAGCTAGTAGCGGAAAAAATTTTCAGAAGGTGGGGTCCACCTTGCTGTTTTGAGGGGTTGCAAAAAGATTGCAGCAAGTGCC
Source organism: Protopterus annectens (assembly GCF_019279795.1). Taxonomy (NCBI): domain Eukaryota; kingdom Metazoa; phylum Chordata; order Ceratodontiformes; family Protopteridae; genus Protopterus; species Protopterus annectens. Next base: position 913,124,947 of record NC_056733.1, read on the forward strand.
CAGACTTCTTCACCCTCTTCCCTCTCCCAGGTCTTCCCCCCAGAGACGCTCTAGTCCACGATTGGCCCTGGGGTCTTCTGTATGCTTTTCCCCCCTTTCCCTTAATTACTCAGTTAATCCAGAAAGCAACTGTTTTGAGATCCAGAATGATTCTTGTTGCCCCTTACTGGCCTCGACAAGTTTGGTTTCCGTTCCTGCAACGTCATCTACTGGAACAGCCCTGGCATCTGGACCCAGCGCCAGATCTTCTGACCCATCAGTTGGGCAGGCTGCATCAATCTCTTCAATCTCTCAACCTCACAGCTTGCTTGCTCCACTTCCAACCCTAGCCAGGCTTCCCTCAATCTCTCATTCAGTTCGTGACATCCTCGCTTCGCACAAGTCTACTACCAGAAAGACTTATGCTAGCAAATGGAAGCGTTTCTCTGTTTGGGCAGTGGAGAAACAAGTTCACCCTTTTACAGCTCCTGTCCATACAGTTTTAGAGTTTTTGGCAGCACTTTTTCAAATGGGATCTTCTTCAGCCACCATCAGAGTTCAGTTGGCAGCTATTGTGTATTTTCATGTTGGATTGTCAGAGACCAGCATTATGTCACACAAACTTTGTAAAGCCTTTCTAAAAGGAACCCTCTTACTTAGACCCCCGGTAAAAGATCCTCCCCCACCATGGGACCTAAATTTGGTGCTGTCGTCTTTAATTCTCCCTCCCTTTGAGCCTGCGGCTTCCTGTTCGTTAAAGTTGCTCTCTTGGAAAACTCTGTTTTTAGTAGCCATCACTTCAGCGAGAAGGGTATCAGAACTTCAAGCCCTTTGTGTTCACCCTCCTTATCTTGTTTTTCACAAAGATAGAGTGTCACTTAGGATTAATCTGTCCTTTTTACCCAAAGTACTCTCTGAAAAAAATCTAAATCAGACCATCAATCTTCCTGTTTTCTTCCCACTTTATACCAATAGGTCTGAACGGAAGTTACATTGTCTAGATGTTTGCCATCAATTACGCTTCTACCTGGATAGAACCAAGCAGACGAGGAAATCAGAACAGCTCTTCCTGTCTTGCGTGGAAAGGAAGAAGGCCTGCCAGTTTCCAAAGTAACCTTGTCCAGGTGGTTGACCTCTGTTATCATGTTGATTTACCAATTGAGGCATAAAGAGCTCCCTATTAAGCCCAGAGCTCATGCAACCAAAGCATTGGCTTCTTCAGTAGCCTTTCAGGCAAGATTGCCAATGGATTCCATTTGTACAGCGGCCACATGGGCCTCTCCTCATACCTTCATTTCTCATTACAAGCTGGACATGACCTCTAGAAGTAGGGCTGATTTTGGTTCCACTGTACTCAAGAGTTTGTTCCATTGAGCCACCCAGGACTAAGGTGCTCGGGACACTGTCCCATCCAGCAAGAATGAAGGCGAGATTGACAACTTAACATTGAGAAGTTATGTACTTGCCATAACGTTCCATGTTAGTTGTCTTCTCGCCTTCTTTCTTGCGTCCCACCCTCCATCCCCCTAGCCTGGCAAGACCGAGAGTATCTTCTGAGATGTGTTATCATGAGAGTTATATATTCTCTGTCATGGTGGGGACATGTATGTCCATAGTGTTAGCTATCAAATGAGATCTGGGTATATCACTCCTAGCATTATGGGACATAGGATAGCCTCGAGCCGGTAAAAATAGCTCTCGAGCTTTAGTAATAGGCCGAGTCGGAGCCGAGGTTCGGCTCCGAACCCATCCAGCAAGAAAGAAGGCGAGAAGAAGACAACTAACATGGAACGTTATGGTAAGTACATAACTTCTCATTTTTTTCTGTGATGATATAAGTTTTGCATGTTTGCATGGTATAGCAGTGCTCTCTACAGCAAACACCTAGAAATCAAATTTTCTGTAGAATGCTCCATAAAACTGTAACCTTAGCAGCAATATAGAGCGAATACTTGTCTGCCAACTGGCTTAGCGCATTTAGTTGGGCCTCGAGTGACAATAGCTACACAGATTTACGATAATTCAGTATCATGTAACTGTTAAAGTTAGTAGAATTTAGTACTGTTTAGCTTAATCTACCCCAATAAAGCACCCTTATTAGTCTGCACTAACAAAGCACCCTAAATAGCCTTCTAACCCCAATACACCTTCCCCTAGTAGCTCACAAATCAAAAGACTGGATGTAAAGGATATGAATCTCCTAACTTCTTTGTCGTCTTTTTGGTAGATAGTGGCAACTTGAAACAGTGTAGCAGTTGTTTCATGTTTACTGACAACCACTTAATCCTTAAAGAATCGGATACAGTATGCAAGAGTTGTAACTTACACAATGACACTGGAGGCTAAAGTCTTGCATAGAGGCCCACATCAGGTTGTCAAAACCACTCGCATAACACCCACCTCACATAGCAGACAACACACATACAGACTAGCATATGCTGAGGCACTTAAAAGCAATCTTCCTAAACAACAAAGATCACCTAGACCACCACCTGTCAAAGTTGTGCCTCAGCAAGACCAAAGGCACTCAGAAAAAAACACCCAACACCACACATGCTGTCACTCTCTATGGATCTGCAAACACTAAGCCCTTAATGCAAGCAAACACATTTCCCGGGACTCTCATCACAGGGGACTCCATTGTAAGATATACTGATGCCCCTCTAATCAGGCTGAATAAGGAGGACATAACAGTCAGTTGCTTATCTGGCGCCAGGATCCACCAAATCGGGCATGCACTCAAGTCATTATGCCATAGGTACCAGTATGATTCCGTCATAGTCCATATGTAGGTGTAAATGACCTGAGATGTACCACCCTGGACTATATGAAGAGAGACATTATGGAGCTTTCACATTGTGTCGCAGGCTGTTGTGAGCGTGGCATTGAGCAGCATATTACCATCACTGAGGATGATACAATGTATCACTGAGGATGATGTCACAGTGCATTGAGCAGCATATTACCATCACTGAGGATGATACAATGTATCACTGAGGATGATGTCACAGTGCATTGTGCAGTTTATTACCATCATCATGGATGATGCCACAATCAGCAAAAATGATTGATTTCAACAACTGTCTGTCTCTCTGCTGTCATTGTAAGGGGATCCAGTGTTTGTCAGCCTGGGAGGACATGGTCAACAGGCCACGGTGCTTTGCCAAAGATGACCTTCACCTTTCCCCTCTAGACTTTCAAATACTGGCTAAAGTTGTGTTTGTCCCCACAGTGCCTTTTTTGGGAATGCTAAAGTGATAATAGCAAAACCAATTCAACAGAACCTGAAGGAGTTATAGCTTAATGCCAGGGATGCCAGGAGCTAAAATAAAAAAAAATACACTCCCTCCAAGACCTCCTCACACTTGAGAATATTGAAATTTATGCAGTTACTGAGACATGGTTTAAAGGGGCAGAAAGTACTCTAGCAATCTGTTCAGTTACTGAGACATGGTCTAAAGTGGCAGAGAGTAACCTAACAATCTGTTCAGTTACTGAGACATGGTTTAAAGGGGCAGAAAGTACCCTAGCAATGGTTTAAAGGGGCAGAAAGTACCCTGGCAATTTGTTTGGTTACTGAGACATGGTTTAAAGTGGTAGAAAATACCCTAGCAATCTGTTCTGTTACTGAGACATGGTCTAAAGTGGCAGAGAGTAACCTAACAATCTGTTCAGTTACTGAGACATGGTCTAAAGTGGCAGAGAGTAACCTAGCAATCTGTTCAGTTACTGAGACATGGTCTAAAGTGGCAGAGAGTAACCTAGCAATCTGTTCAGTTACTGAGGCATGGTTTAAAGGGGCAGAAAGTACCCTAGCAATGGTTTAAAGGGGCAGAAAGTACCCTGGCAATTTGTTTGGTTACTGAGACGTGGTTTAAAGTGGTAGAAAATACCCTAGCAATCTGTTCAGTTACTGAGACATGGTCTAAAGTGGCAGAGAGTACCCTAGCAATCTGTTCAGTTACTGAGACATGGTTTAAAGTGGCAGAAAATACCCTAGCAATCTGTTCAGTTACTGAGACATGGTCTAAAGTGGCAGAGAGTACCCTAGCAATCTGTTCAGTTACTGAGACATGGTCTAAAGTGGCAGAGTGTACCCTAACAGTACAAGGTTTCAGTGCCTTCCACACTTTTGAACCGGTAGCTGCACAGACAAGGGTTAAAGGTGGTGGTGTCTCAGTATATGTAAATAACAAGTATACCTCTAGAGTGGTCAGGATGATGTGCTGGAGTTCCTCCATATTCAGATCACCATAGGCAAAATTCCATACCATACGTTAGCCAGCTATAGGTCACCCTTTATGTCCCAAGAAGCTCACAGTGCATACTTGAACCTACAGGAGATCCTTGCCATCCAACCTTAACACCCTACTCATGGGAGACTTGCATCTCTATAGATTGGGAATCTTACACAGCCTCAAATCTACAGGCACAGATATCCCTGGACTTCATAAATACAAGTACCCTTGACCAAATAGTGAATATACCCACTAGAGGCTCCAACATACTGGACCTCATGCTCCTAAATATGGGAGAAAGCTGCAACCCCCACCCCCACAGTGTCCTGTCCTCCCTTATAAGGTCCAACCATAAAGCTATCTCCTTCAAAATCAGAATCAACACCATAATCCCATTAATAACTAATAACAATTAGGAACTATTCCAAGGTAAATTGCCTTTTATTTAGTGGTGGTTTGTCAAATTTCAGTGCCTCTTCAAACCCAGAGAACACAGCAGTGTATGCTGAATTGCTCTCAAACTCTGTACAACCATGTCAGTGGCTGCATAGAGGTTGTTGTATTTATCAGAAGTAATCCCAGCAATAGCCCCAGAAACACACCGCTCTGGTGGCATCCCAAATTAGACAGGATATACAACAAAAAGGAAAAAAAATGGCAAAATCAGGAAGAGTAATTCCCATAAAGATAAAAACTCAAAGTAAAAAGTAAATAGGCAACTAAGAGAGCTAATTAGGTCAAGCGAAGCCAACTTTGATGTTAATGTATCCTCCCAGGTGACAGATAACTCTAAGGCCTTCCACACCTGTGTCCCAAACCTCAAGGGCAGAACACGGCAATGTGCTGAACTGGTGGTTAGTGGTGCCACATGCACCATGCTTGGAGATATAACAAACATGTTGGAGGGCAAATTAATTTCTAGCTTTACTCCCTTTAACCCCCCAACCACCAACCCCAGTAATACTCTCAGACATAACCTCTCCAGCTATAACTAGGGAGCATGTAGTGGTTGCACTGACTAAAGCCAAAAAACAGCCTCCATGGGCCCCAATGACATCCCGGAATCCCTCCTGAATAGACTCCAGGGGTCCTGCTAAATCGTATTTTAGACATTAGTTAACTATAGTCTTAAAACAGGCTTTCTGCCACATGAATAGAGGACTTCAATGGACACCCCCCTTCATAAGGGAGGACCTTCAACAGATCCTGGAAACTACAGAACCATTAGTCTGACTAGTCTTATTTTCAAAGCCATGGAAAGAATTGTCATGGAAGTGATCAACAGGGACATGAGACCTCCAGAGACTGGATCCAACCAGGTTTGGCTTTGTCAGAGGAAGGTCATGCTTATTGAATCTGGTGGACTTCTTTGAAAAAGTTACTAAGACAGTGGAAAGGGAAACTGTGCATACTGCCTTCCTAGATCTGATTAAGGCATTTGATCTAGTCCCCCACTAGTTTATTGTCAGAAATACAGAGCTAGGTGTAAACCACTTTGTAATATGCTGGATAGCTAACTGCCTCACTGATAGGACACAAGAGGTTAGAATCAGTGAGGCCACTTACAGAAAGAGGTCAGTTACCAGTGGAGTGTCCCAGGGCTGTATGCTAGGCCCACTTCTCTTTGGCACATGCTGCTCAGACGTCTGAGCCAATGTCAAAGGCCTCTGGTTAACCAAGTTTGCAGATGATTGAATCCCCCCAAGATGAGAAAACTCTTCAGGAAGGTCTAATACAGACAGACACTTGATGCCAAAGCCTTGGAGAAAAACTCAATATCAAGAAATGCATTATAGTACTTTCTAAGAAGTCTGACACACCAGTTAACTGTCATCAATAAAACACCCTTAAATGTTGATTCATTAGTCAGGGATCTGGGAACTCATGTAGACAGTAACCTAGCCATCAACCAATGTGTCCAAGGTAGTAAGAACATCCTGTGTTGCTCAGCTTATAAGCAAGGGCATGGTATCTAGGTCTGGACAGGTCATCATACCACTATATTTGGCCCTCATCAGGCTCATCATAGAGTGTAATGCCCTCTTCAGTATGTACCTGACCAGACACATGCAGTAACTCGAATGTCCACAAAGGTTCCATACAAAAAGAATACAGGGAGTAAACTATATCCTTTGCTGATTGCCTCAAACCCCCGTCTCTTTACTTGGTATCATACAGACTTCAGAGAAGTGATCTTTGCCTGGCACACAACACTGCTTTGGTGAATATTTTGCTCATCAGCAAAACAAACGTCATCAGAACTACTAGATTAAAGGACCTAAATTTTGCTTGTAACATAAATGTGACACATTGGAAGGACGGATATGTTTCTCAGAGAATTCCCACTCTCTGGGACAGAGTTCCCATCCATGTGAAGCAGAGTTCCTCCCTATCCCTGTTAAGTGCAACTTGGACCAATGGATGGGTAATTGAAAATTCACCTTTGGTCTGGCTTTTATGTCTCTGATGGACAGAGGCAGCCAGAAAATCACCCCCTACAAATCAAATATGTATGAAACTTCTGGGTCATATCGGTGTTGCATGCTGGGGTTTTAAGGGCCCTAGTGCTTGTTAGGTTCAAAGTGTTATAGTTTGTGTACTAGGCTATGAGCCAAATGTTTATTCACTTGGATAGTAATGATTTTTCCTGATCTGTTATTTTTCATTTGCAACATTTGACAGGTTTTCATGTTCAGGTATTTTTCTTTTTTCTAATTTCTTTCTCTTGCTCCACACCCTGTGCCTGGGAATTTTTTTTTTTTTTTTTAGTAGTATAATTTCTTCTCCGTAGCAATCCACTTTGTCTGTATGCCTCTTGCTTGGCCTGTCAGTTTTTATGCACTGTTACTCCCTTCTACCACAGTGGGGCCACCCTCCCCCTGAGCCTGGCCTGACCCTGTGATAGAAATGTTTTTCCATGTCCTGAGGATTCTACATTGCCTTCTTGTCTCGTCCAGGTACCGGTGTATACACCAGGAGTGGCGTCTTTTTTTTATCCTGGGACCTGAGCACCCAGTTGTCTGTGTTGATCCACTTTTCTCTATGATATGCAAAGTACAGTGTGTGTATTATATGTGTCATTTTGGTGAAAATTTGTAAAAACCTGGTCCACCATGTGAAATTACTTTCCAAAACTTGAGGAGGAGTTCCATTCCAGCAATACTGCTGTCCTTTTACTTGCTGATTTCATCTCTTCATTTGTGCTACCTTTACCCTGTACTATTTATATGTAATTTAATGCTCAGAATCTTTATTTCATTTCCATTTTTCCTGCTATACACTATGTCCAATCTTTTTTCTCTCTCTGAAACATGAGATTTAATTTTCATGTGTGACCTAGTTTAGATGTAACATTTTCTGAAGATTAGTGTTACCCACCACTCATTTTACATCTGTAACAGTGTCATGTTTTTGTTTGTAAAAGGATATATTTTAATAGCTGGAAAAAAATGTTCTCTCTCTCTCTCTCGATGGAGTTCGTTTTGGATAAATCTTTGAGTTAAGTTTATAATGCAACACTTTGCAGACTGGCAGGTATGTCTGGCAGTGAAATCTTTATCTATATTGCTGCAAGTAATTTAAGGACACTGAAAAGTTTTGCCATCTTTGAAGCAAAATTTGTTACCACAAATGAAACAGCAGAGGGGTTGCACTAAGCTGGCACATTTGGTACCTTAGAATATGGGGGAAAGTGCGACAGTTGTTTAGGGTTAGCAGAGCCACTCTAACTTGTTTTCGTAGAGATTGAATATGCATTGAAAAGCTTTGCAGCAGTCTTTAATGCATATCAGGTGTATTCACTGAAAAAGAAAAACTGGCATTTCCAGAAGCTGAAAAAACATCATCTAATGGGGGGGGGGGTTCCTTTATATCTCTGATGGGTCATATGAAGAGCACAAACTGCTTTCTATGAGGAAGGCAAAAAGAATGAAAAAAAAAAAAAAAGTCACGTCAGTGTGACATGCCCCATGATGACCAGTAAATGAAAATATGCAGAGAGGGATGGAGCTTTCACTGTAGCCAGTACAACCAGAGGTCATTTAGCAACGTTGGTGCTAGAGGAGTGGGTTGGGGGGTTGGTTCTTCTCACAGATGGGTGCTCTTCAGTGGAGGCCAGTGAATATTTCCTGGTTCCAAGCTTCCTACTGTTTGCAGTACCAGGGAGTGTTTCAGTGGGTTTGTCATTCTGCCTGGGGATGCACATTGTCACATGAAATCTGTCTTAGTTAGGGTTCACCATCCTCTTGCATTCACAAAATGCGTGTCCTCAGGCCACATAAATAATGCCACCTTTATTCACTTAGGAGTGTTGTAGGAACAGTCATCTGACCATAGGAAGCGCTGGTAAGGCTATATTTTTCCTTTGTGCTGGGGGGGGTTATAACATCTATTGCTAGTCTTATAGTAAGACTTCACTGGTTGTGCAAGAGAGGATGGGTTTATGACGATATCAAGGGCAGATTTAATGGGGGCAATAAGAAGGGAAAAAAATTAAAATGTAATTCAAAGAAAAAGCAATTCTGATGACATTGTACACAATACGGCTGCAAGGTGTGACATTGCTTTAATCCGTTGTGTAGTAAATTGCTGGTATTTACATGCATCACTTTCCACTGTGTTCCATGTATGACCATGAACTGGGCTTGGGTCAGGTGAACTTTGTAGAGAGTAGCATTCCAGAGACACTTTGATCTTTCTTTGTTTTATTATGCCAGTAGTTGTCCTGTGCTTATGTTTGAACACCAGTCATGAACATGCAGAAGATGTGATGTAGATTGCGTCAGCTTCTGAGGGGTAGAACTTTTGTTACAACTTGGACAACTACACTCTAAACCTATTTCCTTTCCCTGAAGTATGTCACATCCCTAAAGAACGTTTCCTATATCTTTAACATGTTAAAAGAAAGTTTAAAAAAAAGATTTGTCACTTTCTCCTATTCTGTGGCATTTGTGTCCTAGTTTGCTTCATCCAGTGTACATGGTGTTTGGGCTGAAATGCAATCTGATCCTTTCTTTAGGTGTTTGTTTCCCTTGCTATTGCATTATTTCACCTATCACATCTGAAAGTCGTTTTTGCCAAGGAACATGCACACAATAGAGTAAATGTAGTTCTTTCGTTATCTCACACCCAGTGAAGCCCTAATGCTGTTCAGGGTCGAAATTCACAACTCTTTCTAATTGTACTAATTTTGAAAGATGCATGTGTTCCCTTCTCTAGGACTGTAAACCTATTGACTTCTTGTAGTCTGACCATATGATAACCCTTGAGCAATTTCACTAGTTAGCTGAGCTTTGTAACATAGGAAATGTGACAAGTCTGGCTGACTTGAGGAAAGAAAACAGGACCTGAACCTCGCAGAATATTAATCTATTCATCTCTGTTATTTCTTTATAATTTTTTGAAGATATTTCCATGCAAAGTGTAACATATTAGTAGGAAATAAATGAGTCCATAGCATTCTGAAACTTGACCATATTTCTCACTACCATTCTGAGTGAATTGGGCTGTGATGTAAGAAGACCGACTAAGATGCAGTCTCATCAGCTGTGTCCACACAGTGCGTATGGACAATAAATAGCTTTTCAACAGAACAAGATCACATCAGCATGTCTGTCCCCATGAGGGCATTCAGGGTTAGGAAAATATTCTTGTTATTGTGCTGCTGGCAAAACAACTATATATATTTTTAGTTTCTGTCCATAGTGGTTGGTTGTTTTAGACTTGCAGATCTGTGCCATGCTGTGACTGTGGTTATGAAGTAAATCCTGAAGTGAAAATAGTCTGCACACAAGGGTAGGCAGGACAGACGATTCACATGCAGGTCTCCACATAAGTGAAATAATGGGAAGATGAGTGGTTATGACAGGTACTTCAAGGATTGATCTTACCTTTTCTTCTCCGGTTAAAGAGGATTAGTATAGCTGTGCATTATTGGGAGTGAGTAGGCTGGGTGTTGGTCGAGATAATAGGCCTGTTCTGGTGGGGAGGGAAATTTTAGATGTTTTATGGGGGTTACACAGAGAGAGTTTAGACTGTTGCAGACAGTAAACTGGTTATATTTCAGGAAAGAGTTTTGTTGGATTGATGAAATAGTTGGATGTGGTAGGAATTTAAAAATCTGGTTACTGGTCAGGTAAGTGAAAGTGAACTGGTCTGAAGACCCTTTTAACCCAATACCCTGGTCACATGGCAGCAACAAAATAGTGATAATTTGCAGTAATAGCTTGATACACCCAACAGCACATAATAGGCATGCACATTAAACAAGCAATAATGCCATCCAGCATTGGTTTACAGGGAAGTAACATACCACTTGAGGCGTTCTGAGGCTCAGTGGCTTGTAAGGCATTACTGCACTTGGAAAAATATTTAGTAAATAACCAATTTTGTATTTGCTTTATTGGTATTTATATTTTTTATGTAAAATAGTTATTCCACCCTAATGTTTCAGAGATGGTGTAGAACATGTAATTATTGTTTAAAGGAGTATGTTGCATTTAAAATACCTACACACATGCGCACATGGATCTACTTTCATATTTCAAAAACCCATAGCATCGAGTTTCAAAATCAAGAGAGAAAACATCGAAAATACACTACTATGCATCCTAAGAAAGCTGAAACGTTGAAAGAATGAAGGTAGCAGTGCACATGTCCAGAAGGCACTGGAGGATTTCCATGGACATAGCACAAACACAAAAGCAAACTCTTTATTAATAAACATACATAAACAAAATAAATACCTTTTCCAGTGTTTATGCAGGGTGGCAACCCCCCTGCCCCCCCACACCCTTTGCAAATGTATACCAACTCCGAGATCACACTACAGTAGGGGAAAGGGTTAATGTCCCAATCCTCACTGTATTGTGATCTGCATTCACAATCAGTAAACATTAAAAATTCCCCTTTTACAAGTTATTTTACTCTGAAGAAGATGAGGTTCTGATTTTACTGTGATTTCCATTCCATTCCAGTGCCTTCTGGACATGTGCATTGCTACCTCCGTTCTTTCAAAGTTTTGGCTTTCTTAGGATTCATAGTAGTGTATTTTCTATGTTTTTGTTTCGTGATTTTGAAACTCAATATTATTTTTTGAAATATGAAAGTAGATCCATATACACTGACAATAACACATATATGCACACAGGCAGAGAGAGAGAATGTCCCATAGAGAAACTCGTATGCGTTGATACACACAGACACGCGCACGTGCACGCATGCAGACACAGTTTGGTTGTATACAGTGTCAATGTCTGATTTGTAATCTAATGACTTTATGCTACAGTTTTACCTTCTGTTACATATTTCGGTTTTTTGCTGTCTGACCCAGTGCAAACCCCTAACAATGCAGTGACACACATTGTATATAGCTCAGATGTCTGATTGTAAGTTTAATACATTTATGCAGGCAATTTTAGCCATATGTCCTTAGTCACTGCTGTCAGATGTAGTACAAACCCTTAATGACTGGCACATGTGCGCACACAGGCACACGCACACTGCGAACACAAGTCCTTCTAGCTGCTGGAGCAGCAGTTACTTGATTAATTCTCTTTGTTTATTTTGGTAATTGTAGCATTTTTTAAAGTTGTGATTGAGGACGAAGGGAGTGGAAGGCCCTTGTAACTGCTGTTGCCACTTTTCTTTCTTCCACTGACTGACCAAGTGCTACAGCCACATTTAGTAAGATTAATCAGTATGTTTGCTGCCCTCGTGCTTCAGTATAGTTTAGTGTGTTGCTGTGAAACAGTGGACAACTTTTTATTAGGCTCTCTCCTTGCGTTATTACCCTGTTGGAGAACAGTTGTTCTGCAGTATGGTTTAATTTCATGTTCTACCACATATAGCAACACCTTGATCATTTTTAATAACATAACCATGAGAAGTAGCTTTTTAACTTGTTGTACACTGAAACATTGACGTGTTTAAAAATCCTGTATAAAGTTCTGTTGAGTTGACTTTTCAGGTATGAAAGGAGAGGTGCATGTACAGCTTTGTATGCATATTCTAAAAAATAAACTTGTGAGAGATGCCTACATATGCACATATAACTACATACATGTGAATATACTGTACATTTTAACGCAGAGGTAGAATGTGTAATTGGACGTAATGGATGTGTTATAACCAGAGATCAAGGGTTACGCTACAGTTAAGTAGGTGCACAGCATTTTTCTTAGTTGTGCTTCATGATATTTCTTGAACATGTCTAAGTTGTGAGTTTTTTTTTCTCAGCAATTTTAGAAAATGCTTTTTTAATTGGTCCCAACATAAAGGGCAACCATTGTGGTAGAATTCCTTCACTTCCTGTAAGGTTGTAGGCTGTGGTTCTGTTTTGTAATGTGTTGCTTAAAGGAGGACAGTAGCTTTCTTTGAGGAGTGCGTAGGTCAGAGTATTTAGCAGATGGGTTGCCACTGACAGGCAGTTCATCCTTTCCAGAACTGGTAGAGTGCACTTGGGGTAGTTATGAGTTGAGCTTAGCTCGAGTTCCATGCTTTGCTTCTGGGCCCAGTGATTAAATGGCCTTGGAGCATATCTGTGACTTTGGATCTATTGGCATAATTTCCCAGAAATGGATGCGGTTATCAACAGTAAATGTGTAAATGCAGTCATGAGATGGTGACAAACAGGCAAAAAGGTGTAGGTTATTTCTTGAATTAATTTGTACTTTTCTTTTGGAAGGAATTTAACTAGTGAAGCTACTTTCATGAGGGAGAAAAATCCATTGTAGTAGCTATGCTACTTTAATGTTGATCACTGTTTGCAGTTTGTGTTGGAAAAAATATCTGTATATCATTATTTATTTATTTATTTATTTATTTATTCATTTGTTTATTTATTTATTTTTTGTAATACTCAACTCTTTTCCCTCTCTCTCTCTCTCTCTCTCTATAACAGGAAGAATTCAAAGCAATGATTGAAGAAGCAGGGTTTCTGAAGGTGAATTACATTAACCTGTCTTCGGGAATTGTTGCGATTCACTCTGGGTTCAAGCTGTGAGCAGACTATACTGCTTTCAGAGACCTTATCAAAGGCAGACAGGGAAATCATCTAGAAACGTGCTCCCATCAGCAGAACAGCAGGAGGCTGTTTTTAATTTTGGATGATGATGATGACGACTACAATGGTTCTCATTATTTTCAATGGGGATACTGTCATTTGATAGCTGAAGAATAACTGTCAGGGAATACTCCAGTACTCTTCAGTGCACTAGTGTACGGGAAGCTGATGTGTGACGTCTTTTATTTTCTTATCACACACTTGGATTCTGACACTTATTGTGAGAATTAGTGACATGAATGCAGTTGAGATGTAATATTCTGTGGTGAAAAAGTTTGGTAATCCTTTTCTGTAATTACAACACTTAATGCACATGTGACATTCCCACAGCACTCCTAAATTCTTCTCCATGCCTGCCATATCTTTCCAAGTGTTAGTTTTAATTTATCTCCATTTGTGTCTTCAGTTTGCATTTGGTGTTTCTGTCAGTATCAGTTTACAGTCTTCGTGCCGTCCTTGCTCTGACTGAGGTACAGGAATGAGCAAGCCCAGACCGCGTGATATATATATATATATATATATTGATATATATATGTAAAATTCTGTAGTGAAATGCTGATGTAGACATTTAACAAGTCTGGCTCTAAAACTGAGCTGCACCTATTGAGTACAGGAGTTCCATCATGGTGGAATGGAAGCTTTCATCTGAACTGGAGTCTGTTTATGAGCTTTCTTGAACACCACTGCAGCAGTGATGCTTCCCTGAGTGGTGCAGCATGGTGTGGTTGGCTTGCAGCTGGTGCAGCGCAGTTGGCTTGCGCTGGTGCGGCATGGCTGGCTTGCGCTGGTGCAGCATGGCATAGGCTGGCTTGCACTGCTGCTGTGCGGCGCAGCTGGTTTGTGCTGGTGCAGCACTGTGTGGCTGACTTTTGCTGGTCGAATTTGGAATTGCTGGATAGTGAAGAGCTTTTAGTCCTCTGTTCTTTATAAAGCTGCCTGCTGCAATTACTGTTTCTTGTTATGTGAAACTTCATGTTCTGGATCACAGCAGTGTTGTTAAGTTTAACTATGCATTATGTGTACTTAAATGTATACTGGAGTGCTTTCAGTCTTCAAGTAATATAAATGTAGATTTTTGGTGTCTTGTCTTGTGTATTGCCATCCAGAATCCATGTAAGAAATTCTGATATAACAGCTTCCTACACTGAGGTGTTAACGGCAGATTCTTCTCTTGTCTTTAGCCTGCCTCTCTGGCAGTGCTACTAAGTTGGCCACAGAGTTTTTATTCCTCCGGCAGATGCCTACCCATGGATGCTTGGTACAGACACCTGGTCAGATGCTGGGTGTAGAGGTCTGATATCCTGTAGTTGTGAGCAGATATTTCCTCCATACGCTTTGTTTTTCCTACTTATACTGCTGCTTGTTCTGATACCAAGCGGTTTGTTTTTCCTGCTTATACTGCTGATTGTTCTGATACCGAGCAGTTTGTTTTTCCTGCTTATACTGCTGATTGTTTTGATACCGAGCAGTTTGTTTTTCCTGCTTATACTGCTGCTTGTTCTGATACCGAGCGGTTTGTTTTTCCTGCATATACTGCTGCTTGTTCTGATACCGAGCGGTTTGTTTTTCCTGCATATACTGCTGCTTGTTCTGATACCGAGCGGTTTGTTTTTCCTGCTTATACTGCTGATTGTTTTGATACCGAGCAGTTTGTTTTTCCTGCTTATACTGCTGATTGTTCTGATACCGAGCGGTTTGTTTTTCTGCTTATACTGCTGATTGTTCCGATACCAAGCGGTTTGTTTTTCCTGCATATACTGCTGCTTGTTCTGATACCGAGCGGTTTGTTTTTCCTGCATATACTGCTGCTTGTTCTGATACCGAGCGGTTTGTTTTTCCTGCATATACTGCTGCTTGTTCTGATACCGAGCGGTTTGTTTTTCCTGCATATACTGCTGCTTGTTCTGATACCGAGCGGTTTGTTTTTCCTGCTTATACTGCTGCTTGTTCTGATACCGAGCTGTGTTTTTCTTGCTTGTTCTGATACCGAGCGGTTTGTTTCTCCTGTTTGTACTGCTTCTTCTGATACCGAGCGGTTTGTTTTTCCTGCTTATACTGCTGCTTGTTCTGATACTGAGCTCACATGATGGATGTGCACACTGAGTAGCACAGTGCAGGGTGTGCATTGTGCTTGCCCGTGGCATAAAAGCTTTGATATGGAATTATAGTAGACAGTAGTATAGCTTAATCACTTAAGGCTGTGAGCTGTATATGAGCTCTACCCTGATGACCTGACTGATCTCCCACAACCACTGTGTGCACACTGTCCAGCTGTAAAAGTTGCTTAAGACCAATACCGTAAATTGTTTCTGAAAAGAAACCCATAGAGTTTTGTTGGTTTTGATTTTATTAACAGGAAGAAATAACAATGTGATGCTAATAGAAATGTTTATCTTGTCACGAGGGAACTGTCAGTGAGCTTATATGAAGTTAATACTATGACTTATTGCTCAATAAAAAAAACTGAGCAGCTGTCATGGAATGACTGCAGTAACTGCTGCAGAACAGAATTTGATCTTAAATAGCTTCAGCAACCATTCCTGGGGTACTTGACTGAATTATTAGCAGGATAAGTTGTTGGGATTGCTGAGATGGTTCTAGAACCAGGCTGCTGTATGTGCAAGCCTACCGTCTCCTGTGCTGGGCTTTTTTTCTAGATGCGACTGCTTCTGCTATGACCATTATCATATACCGACCATGTCCGTTTACAAGTGTGAAACCTGAACTTCGCTATGCTTTTGCTGAGAGTGGACCAGGATTCCTAATGTATCCATGTTGCTGATACTTAGCTTACATGCGTTCTGTTACTGCCCTCTTAACACTGGACATGCCTACCTGACGTGGTACTGGTCAGCAGTGCCACTTGTACTGGTTTGATCTTTTGCCAGTCCCATGCCAGCCATATTAGCAGCGCTTGTAATGAACTTTCAGGCAGAAAACAAACGACCTGTTACCAGCCATGACTACCTTTGATGGACTTTATGTAGGAGGAGGAGAATAGGAAATTTACACTGGGCCTTCATCCATGTTCCTTATGAACAGAGGTAGCTTAAGTGTCTAGCCATCAATGCCGTATTTGGATACAGGACATCATTTTTCTTTTGGAAAAACTTGGTTAGGTTTAGAAAGCCCCCCCCAGGTCGTTAGCCTAGTAACAATGTATGAATCTATGAGCTGGTTTATACCAGTGAGATCAGCTAAGGATATGGAAGTCTGGGTAATTCGAACAGGAGGTGGTCTTGGTTCAGAAATTGAAGAGTTCAGTGGATAACCAGTTAACTATTTGCAGAGACTAGCCTCTCTAGTTAGGAGAGGAACTCTGCCACCCTGCAGGTTCCACCTAGAAGAGATGGACTTGGACCGTGCAGCATGGAAATCAAGGCGATAAACATCTCGCACACTGTGATGATGATTAATCGACGTGGTTACTTACAGTGCCTCGATGCTGCACAGACTTCACATAACCATGATCGACACCAAGAATGGAAATCTGCTGCTTGTGAAGTAAAAACAGGAGGTGCGTGTCTTTTAGGTGTAGGAGAGTCACTTTGTTGCATTTTGAGGTATGTTTGAGTTCAGTTTATATGTTTATAGAGTTGGGGAGGATGTTCACATAGTAACCAGCACTATTTAAATGTACGAATGGCGAGCAAGAATGATTCATGTTTACTTTCCAGGAAGTAAGACGCACACGTTACAGCTGTGGCTTCTTCCAGGCCACGTTTTTGGCAGTGGCTGTGACCAGAGGTGTAGCACCTCAAATTTTCACCACTGCCACTAATCTACAGCACAATCCACCTGCTGTGTTCTGGAGAACAGTACCTCATTTTGTCTGAGAACTGTTTTGCTGTGGAGGGTAATTTTCAGTTGTCTTGCTGTATACAGGGGATTTCAGAGTTTGTAGTCAAACTGATCATGGTAATTGTAAGGAGCTTAACAGTCATGGTGGCAGATCAGAGGAGCGTTCCTCTCAACTGTACAGATTTTCACAGAATGTCCAGATTTTTGCCTCACATTTTTGGTCTTTTTCTCATAAAATAGAGGTTTTCTGGCAAATCAGTGGCAAATCATCAAGGACAGAAGTCAAAGTAATTGACATTTGAGTTTCAGACGTCATACCCTTCAGAAAAATTATGTTAATGCAAAACCTGTTGCTCTTTCAATTTTTTAAGTTTGTAAGAGCAATATTTAAATATTGCCCTTTTTTGTGCTTTGCCCCCCCCCCCCCATTGTTTATGGCTTTGTCCAGACTTCTTACTGTAAGAGGTTGAGTGGTATGAGCCTAGCCTGTACTTACGGGGCAGTGCTGTATTTATTGCAGTTGTCTAATACATAGTTTCTTACTACACTGACTACTTAGTCATTAAGGGTGGAAGCAGTCCTAAAGGGTTGAACAGATCAGCTCAGAAGTGATACTGATGGCTTCAGGGTGCTTGGCATCCCTAGTAAGGTCAAGTGAAGGAAGGAGAGAAATATTGTAGCCATCAGTACTGCAGGTCATTTTGCTGTTTTAAATGCATCTGTTCCCTACAGTTTACAGCCTGTCGCACACTGCCCCTGATTCCTGAGCAATAGTCCTGTACTCCTCAGATCCTTCTTGTGTATTCAGGGTTCCTCCTGACCATGAATTGTACAGCTACTTCTACTGCCCCCCCTCCAATAAATTAAAACAAATAAAATCCTCTTCCTACAAGAGAAAGGTGGCATAGAGGCTAAAGATCTAGAAGACCATTTTAACTGATTTGGGGAGCAGGAGTTGAGGAGTAGGCTTCCTTTTTTTAAGATTGATGAGGTATACAGGAAGAAGGGGTTCCACAAGGGGTAGAAGAACGGGCTAAACTATTACATTTTATGACTTCCTAACAGTTCATCCTAAAAGCTGAGGAAGATGTGCAAAATTAGACATGTTGCAATGTGTATACAAGTGTGTTTACGGGGAATCTTGTGGCCAGTTTGGAGAAGCTCTTCACGGAGCTGATGTTTGAGGCTGGCACACCTTAGTGAACTGTTCTATGCTGTTGCATTTATAAGCAAAGAGAATGGAGATTGTTGGAAAGCCAGGAATTTGTTGTTTTTTTACTTTAAAGCTGCTAATACAGTGGAGCAGGAGTTTTAGAGGTGGTGCAGGGAATATTCTAGTACTGACCCTGTGCTTCATAACAGAGGAATTGTGGCATTTTATATCAAAATTAGAATTATAGGTGTAGCCTTTGTGTTTTTAACTTATTTAATAAGTTGGTCAGCTAGACCCTTGGGCCCATTTTCGGTTGTGACCTAGTTACAGGGAATGACAGTTAAATATAACAGCAATATGATGCATTGTTATACAGCCAAGCAAAACATAATATATCCTGCACAATCAGCAGCAGTGTACAAAGATCAGCAAAACAAAAAAAATGTACTTAACTGTGTCACTAACGGTACTTGTAGGATATATGTCATAATAAGTTTTAAGGAATGGCATCCTGCAGATCTAAATGAAGACCTTCATTAAGTCAGACAGCAAGGTCCAGATGCTGGTTCAGGTAAACTGACCTAGGTGGGAGTACACTGTGTCAGCACAGCCATGTAAATGACCTAGATTAAGTAACACCGCAGTAGATGCAGAATTTCTGAGAGAACTGAAGCATTGTTTGATAGGAATGAGTTAATACAAGACCCTGCCCTGACCATTGCAAACAGCTTTATCTTGAATTAAAATAAGCATTTGGAAGTCAGATAACCCACTTCATTGATAGGCAGTGATGGAGCATTCTGCCAGCTGTAGTAGTAAAGGAGGAGATTTGATTCTGCATAGTTTTTGCAGATTTCTGTAAGGGCCAGTAACTGGAAAGCAGTATTCAAGGTTTGATAAGACTGTCTTGCCAATGATATTTCTGTCCTATTTAGTCTGTTGGATGTGCTGTTTAGCTTGCAAAGCAATGATACCTTCCACGATCTTATCCACATCAGAAATAAAATTGTAAGGGATGTGTTTAGCCAGAACTCCTTGTATTTTATGGACTGGCTAGTATTAAAGGTACACCATTAGAACCATGAAGGTCCTAGGCATTGTTGCGTACGCAAAGGCATTTTTGAGTGCCAAAAAGCATGGCTTTTGTTTTGAGATTAAAGTCTCTTGCTTTCACAGGTAGACACAGCTCAGCTGGGCTAGAGTTAAACGAATTACAAATGGTCTTAGGGGAAGGTGTCAGGATTCCCATAAGATGGTGTCACTAAAGTATGGTGTAGTGTGGACTTGGATAAATGAAGCTGTGCCCAGCACTGATCCAAGAATAGAGTCTTGTGCTGTGTAGAGGGAAGACTGTTTTGTTAAGCGTCCTATATGTAATCGGAGGGGTTTCTTTGAGAAAGGAGTGAGCTCCAAAGTCTACATTTGGGAGAGGTCAGCGACAATTACACGAGGTTCCCTGCATTAATTGCACCATAGAATGTATCAGATCAAAGTTATTTCTACAAGTACAAGAAGACTGGTAATATGCACATTTTAAGTTTGCATGCAGTCTTTAAAATTTCAACCAAGGTAGAATCAGAGACTTTGCATTGAGAAAATGTCATGTATGCATCCTCCTTTTGTAAAATCTGTTTACATCAGCCAGTCACTTTACAAGATTCAAAAGCTGTCCAGATTGGGCAGCTACAGTTAACTGTTTAACAGCTGTACCCTGATCTACTAAGTGACGCCTTTTACTCATAAAATGCACTGTGTGTTATATGCTGCTGGCAGTTTTTTAATAATAAAGAATGTAAAAAAAAAATCAAACTGGCTAAGCTATTAGATTATTATTTCAATCTACAGCTTAAGTAAAGTAAAAAGTATGAAAGTTCATTTATTTTGCATTTGTTGACCGGGAGTGTCCGACTTGGGGCAGACCCTTTTTCAGCAGAGGCCTGGGGAGAAAAGCTCCATAAAAAGTATTACAGTAGGAATTGAGACATTCAACATTGGAATAAACAAGAAATATTAAGAGGCTACGATTATCAGTGCATTAATTGTCAGCTTCAACTAAAGTCATACAGGACTGAGTAAAAATAATAGCATGAGAAGTAAGTAGTAATGATTTGTTAATCTGCAGTTCTAAGAGCAGTAAAAATAGCTTTATTGTAGAAGTTTACTAGATAGAAGAGGAAAGAAGTTGTTCATGCTATGTATAGGTTTATTGGTACTAAGTAGGTTTACTATAGTCAGGGAGGGTGTGAACAGTGGCAAGCCCAGTGTTTCTTAAAGTAGTCTTTTTCTGGCCAGCTTAAATTGTTTGGGGTGTGTAAGGTTCCTCATTTGTAGTGGAAGTTTGTTCCATACAATGGAGGGATGGTAGCAATAGAAGCTACAGCCTGTGTTAGATTTTGGTTTGCAAACCTTTAATACGTCTTGAGTTGCAATTCAGAGATGTCTCGCAGGTGTGTAATGGGAGATAAGAGATGACAGAGCTGGGCAGAAAGATGGTTGATATAGAATGGAGTCTATAATTTGGAGCTGGGATTGGAGTAGCTGGTGAAGTAGTTAGAGCCAGTTCAGGTATGTTCGAGACAGTGGTGAGATTTATGGTTCATAGGTTAGTACTAGGCTAACTGCACTCGTGGGCCGTTTTAAGCCTAGCCAATTACCCCATGTGAGAATCAAACGTTGCAACTTGCATCTGCAAGTTAAACAACTTAACCATTATGCCAGCCTCCCCCGGAGGCCTATAAACAGACTCTGCAAGGCTCTAACCCAGCACCCTGCATACCATAGACAAAGTGATTTACCACTAAGCCATGCCAGATATAAGTTTGTTGAGCTGCAGATCTGATTATCTTGTGATAGGTCGATTCTAGTTCGGTAAGAAGAGAGGAGTTCAGATTTGTGAGTATTCGAGAACAGTAAGTTAGACAAGGTAGAAGGTAGGCATGAGTTGGTGTACGTCTGACTTCAGCAGTGAGGAACTTCTTATTCCTATACAGGAGTCCTAGCTTCTGATGCGTCTTTCTGAAGCAATTGTTAATGTGTAGATCAAATTTTAGTTGATCATCAATGGTGATGCCAAGTAGTTTTATGCCAGAATCAACTTGTATTGGAGTATTATTTAATGATGTTATGGAAAATGAAGATTTGATGTGGTTAGGAAGAAAGAGTAGCAATTTTGTTTTTTTATTTTCAGGGCTGAGGATAAGCTGGTTGTTTTTGAGCCAAATCTCAACTGAGTTGAAGGATGTCTGGGTTGTTGAGTTCAGAGGGAGAGTTAGCACTAGTGATGACTGTAGAGTCATCTGCATATTGGACAATGATAGACTGAGGACAACAGGAGTAAATTGAGTTTGTGAAGATATTAAAGAGTATAGGGGTCCAAGAATAGATCATTGGGGGACACCTGTTTTTACTTGAAAGGGGGAAGATAATGCCAAGTCCCATTTGACTGATTGATACCTATCAGTGAGATAGCTGGAGAATCATGCCAGTGTATCAGGAGAGAAGTTGATGTCTGTGAGTTTGTGAAGCAGTAAAGGGTGTGAGACAGTATCAAAGGCCCTTGAAAGGTCAAGGAGTAGGCAAGATATCAGTTTATAATCATCTTTAGCTAGAGTAATAGTGCTGAAGAAGGATAACAGAGCTGTGGTGGTGCTGGGCTTGGGACGGAAACCATGCTGAGTAGGGGTGAGCAGATTTTCCTGTATGAGATAATACATTGCTTGTTTTGTGTATTGCTTTCCCGAGGATTTTTGAGAGATGGGAAGAGCATAGTGATAAGGCTGAAGTTAGATATGACTGTGGAGTTAGCTCCTTCGTGAAAAGGAAGAGTGCAGAACTGTTTCCAGACAGTTGGAACCTTAGATTCAGAGATGGAGCGATTTATAAGTATAGATACAGGCAGAGCAAGGGAGTGAGCTGCAGTCTGGAGAAAGTAAAAGGGACATAGTCTGCTGATGCACACCATGATTTGAGTTTGGAGAGAAGAGTTTTGATACAGCTTATGGTTACAGGTTTGAGGGAGAAGGAGTTTTCTGAGTTAGCAGTTGAAGTGGGTTCATGGGGGTTGGATGTATTGTTAAAGGGTTTGCATTAAATAGTTTGGAAACAGGTTCAATAAAGTAGGTGTTAAAGGTATTGGATGTCTCTTCAAGGGTCCTGTCAGGGCATGGGTTTGGTGAGGTTGGGTTGCCATGATATAGTATCTGATTTATAGCATTCCACATTTTTTGGGATCAGATATTAGTCTTGCTGTGGGACTGTAGTAGAAAGTTATTTTCTCTTTGTTGTTGAGATACTTTGTTTATTTAGTTCCTTCTACTTTTTAAGGTCCGCTGGAAGTCTGGATTGTAACTATGTTTTCCGAAGGGTTTTTGGAATTT